>NW_010334844.1:4721-36320 GCF_000700745.2 Antrostomus carolinensis | reverse complement strand
TGATGGCAGGGGGGTTGGAACTGGATGAGCTTTAAGGTCCCTTCCAACCCAAACCATTCCATGATCCTCTGATATCAGAATCTCATGGACACAGAATGAGGAAAAAATGAATCTGATATCTAGAATCGAGTGCATGATGAGTTCTCACCCAAGGGAGCAGAGAATGACTCTGTGTGTACAACTTCAATTGTGATTGCCCCCCGAGTGCCTCCATGTGCAACTTCTGTGTTCCTAGTGTTGGGGGGTTAGTGTGGAGTATCAAGTAATTCTGTGCTCAGCTAGACCACTCGAAGCAGCTCAGCCTTCCCTGCTCCTGCTGGTTCTTTATATAGCTTTGGACTGTGATCTGCTTTATACAGCGCTGATTTAAAGTTGTCACACCGGGTTTCTCATCTCGTGGGCTGTGTTTACTCATTGTGAAAACTGCTGCTCAAAGGCAAAACACTGCAGAATGTAATCTTGACAAGTATCTTGTTGCTTTTTGTGGGGAGGGCATAAATATTACTGCATTTAGTCCAGTTTTGGGGAATGTGTAACAATCTCCTTTTCCTGAGAAGTTTCACCTTGCGTGAAGGTGATCTGTGTACTTGGTGTTGGTTATTTGTTTTTTGGGGTTTTTTTAAAATGTGTCTACACTCATTTTATTATTTTTATAAACTGGGGAAGGGAGAATATGCTGCAGCAAAGTTCAGAAAGTCAAACTGCCTGAATTCTACTTTAGGAAGTAGCTGTAAACCGTGTGTTCTGCCCCAGCATCTCTTCCTTAGGAAGAACCTGAGTGTGTCGGATGTCTCTTCATCACAGTGCCAGGAAACTAGCAACTCACTTTCCTTTTATCTGGTTCTCATTTCAGTCACTCCTCATTTTCTCAATTTCTTATTGTAAGCTTGTATTTTTTTTGTGTCTTGGGGCTGTGCTCCTAGATGTATAATTTTCCCAAACCTCAATTTCTTATTGTAAGCTTGTATTTTTTTGTGTCTTGGGGCTGTGCTCCTGTAATTAAGGGATTCTTGGGATTGAGGAACTGGCAGATTTGGAGAATGCTGAAGAAAGGAAACTGAGCAGTAAATGTGCTGGCGTTCTTGGTGCCAAGTGGGCTGTTGGGAAACTTCAAGGCTTCTGGTAGGTTTATACTCAGGTGAACACATGAGAAGCAAGTGAAAAGAACACAGGTGGAGGCAGATGTGTACTGAACTCTTTCAACACAGAGGTGTGTGTGTAGTGGTGCTGGGAATGGAGACTTCCTGTCTTATCACCAACTTTTTTGTCATGGAATTTCTACTGATCTTGGGGGTTCAACTGAATGTGTCTGGATTGCTGTTAGTGGATTTTCAAGGGAAATAAAAGAAGCTACGCTAAGTGCTGCTGGTTCAGTTAGTGGCAGCTTTTGTCACTAGTCATGAGTACTTCAGCAGTGTCCTTGTACCCTGTGCTGAGGGTGCTCTTCCACATCGGGGGCTCTGAGTCTTGTCTGACTAATATCTTTGCTTCTGAATAAAAGAAGTCCTGGAGGTCCTGTCACTCTATGGCCTGTGTATTGCACTATCTGTTAAATATTTGGTGTTTGTGTGAATCCTTGCATCTTGACCCAAACTGTTGTGTGTGTGCTGTTAAGTAGCATTCTGGGATGTCCAAATGTGTTTAGATAAATGTGCTGGGATTTGTCTCTCTAAAAAAAGTACTGTGCTTATTTGTAATCCTCTAGATTGAAAGGTGCTGCAGAAATATCTGCACCTATTTATTAACCCCTCTCTTGCTGCTTATTTCCTTCCCTCTTCAGATTACACACTTACAGTGGAGGCGGTGAAATTGAAGCCATTCTTTGTAGCAGGCCACACCTTTGAGATGACATGCAAAGTGTCTTCGAAAAACATCAAGACTCCGCGCTATTCTGTCCTCATTACAGCTGAGAAGCCACTGACAGATCAGTCAAATCCCAACGGAACCACTCGCATCATCTCCTTGAGCCAGGATTCAGTAGTGCGGCTGGAAGACTGGACGGACCAGACTCGTGTGGACGGTGTGGTTCTGGAGAAAGTCCAGGAGAACGAGTTCCGCTACAGGATGTATCAGACCCAGATTTCTGATGCTGGGCTGTATCGCTGTGTGGTGACTGCTTGGTCTCCAGGTGGTGGTGGCATGTGGCGTGAAGCAGTGAATGGTTTATCCAACCCTATCCAGATAGACTTCCAGATGTCAGGTTGGTATGGAATGTGGCAGCTGTGTGTCTAAGCCAGAAAGGGTGAGAGTTTTTCACACTTCCCTGTCTCTGGGAAATACCCACTCTTTGGAACATGGAAGGGATCTCCAAATGGTATGATGGCTGAGAGCTTTGCTTGTGTCCTTTGGTGGTACTTGTGTCCTTTGTGCTATTGACTGTTTACAGAAACATGTTTAATGAATTGGCTGTAATCATAACCCCTGGGTTTTTCTTTGCTAATGCAGCTTTTTATGGTCCTGCAGGCTCAGAACTGGTTCTCAGTATGGAGTAACTGCCGCCACATTTGCCAGCTTTATCGCTAGATTGCTACTTAGTAGAGGCTGCTCTGGAAGAACATTACAATAAATTAGATTTCTGTTCCAAACCAGACTTGATTAGCATAGCATTAAATTGCCTGAGCACACCTTCCTGTTGATGTAGTTGCAGAAAGTGTTCAGGTCAAGGCAATGGTAACATTCCAGCCATCTTGGCAAGTGTATCCTCTCACTGGAAGACCTTAGAGGCCCCTCGTGGCTGGACTACAAAGCTCCGCAAATTGGGTTGAATTTCAGTACCAGAAGTGCATCCTGTTCCTCACATCCTTGGCCAAACCCTCGCCCTCAGCTGACACACAACCTGCGTGTTGAGATTTTTGTGGAGAATCATGCCTGTCCTGGTATATTGTTGATGGGAGGGAGAAGGGGACAGGGTTGGTTTGGATCATCAGAGTTGCATGTTAACACTGACTTCCTATCGTGCTCTGTGGGTGGGAGGAACTGCAGAGTTGTTTTGACAATGGTAGTGGATTTATGAATGAGGGACTCATGGTCTGATAAACCAAGCTGGTGACTTCTTGAGCAGTTTTGAAGAGCTCTCGGTGTAACCCGAAGGTGCATCCTATGTTGGAGCTCTCTAATTAACTGCTTTATCTGAAATCTTCTGCACTCCCTCACAGCTTGGGAAATCTCATCTTCTCACATCCTTTGTTCTTCATGTGAGTTAAGCTGCTTATAATAGTGGGGCTGTAGGGTTTTTGGAAGATGTGTCTGACTAGGCAAGAGCAGCATGACTTCTGGTTGCATCTATAACTAAGGTAATCATTCTCTACAAGGTGATTTCTGAAAACTGAACTTCTTTATACTAGGCCCCCTGGGAAGAGGACAAGGGCTGAGTGTAGAGGGACAGCCTTGCATTGAGGACATCACTTCGTAAGAAGCTTTGGATTGTAGCATCCTGATAGAAACCCTAATGAAGATGCAGCCTGACCTAAGCTGACCAGGGAGAGGACATTGACTCAGCTCAATGCTTCTCTCAGTTCTAGGTAGTTTCAGGTTGGCATTTTGATTAGCTTTACGGTAAGTTGCTGTTCTGAAAATGAATCTGTTAGTTGCCTGTGTTCCAAATGCCTCTTAGAGCAGCACTATCACAGCTGAATATTGCTGTCGATTTGTTGTCTTCTCCAGATGGTTTAGTGGGCTATAGTTTCAGCCTTATTACTCTTGATATTTGGGTCAGACACAGTGGGAGAGCAGTGTTTGTAAAGGGGTGATGAAAGAAACCAGCAAGAATGAAATCTGTCCCAAACCCCTCCCCTCCAAGCTCTTACGTGGAGGCTTTCCTTGCACAGAAGCGCTGATCGGTGACTCTCCCAACATCGCTCGCGTTATGTCACTTTGAACTCCCATCCAAAAAGTTTGGCAGCTTGCTATTAATAGCCATGGTTCAGAGGGAAACCTGTGAGCTATGTAAGGGAGGAAAGTGTGCGTGTCACAGTCTTGACTTCTTCTTGCTGTCACTCTGTACTCCCAGACTCTTCACCCAGATAGGATTTCTAGTGCACAGAGTGAAGAAAGGGAGGCAGCCTGTAGCACTGTCCTGGGAATGTGTGAATTCCAGTAGCAAGGCTGGAGCAGAGGGAGGGATGGTCCTGAAGCCCTGTCAGCTTTTCATTCTTTACAAAAGAATGGAGAGAGAGAAATGAGATCCCAGGCACAATTTACTGGAGAGCTATTTCCTAAAATAGTCTTGGCACGTAGGAAAATCTGGCTTGAAATACCTTCCTTTCTTCAATTGGTGGATGAACTGTGTGTCCTTCAGTTGTTACTCGGATATCCTTGCTGGACATTCATCTCTGGGCAAGATGAGGACATGTGATGAGCACAGTTAGAATGGACTAACTGTGGAATTATTATTTGGGATCAGGTATACAAGAGAGAAGGTGTTTTGTGGGTGTGTTACTTTGGTTTTGTTTGCTCAGTTGTACTGTCTTTGATGCAAACTGCAACTGAGTCAGGGAGCTGGAGGTAAATCACAAAATCGTGGAGCAGCTATAAAAGCCCAGCTCAGATATCACGCCCTTGTCTTGCATCCTGTGGTACAGGCAGCTGTCAAACTTGTTCCTCAGAAAAAGAAACTGGTGCCAGATTTTCCCTAATGGGAGTGGTGAAAGGCAGAATTGCTGAGGCAGCTGGTGGTTTCTAGGGAGGATGAGAGGTTCCCCAAAATTGGAGGGAAGATACTAACAGGAAAGGGTCAGGGGGTGCATGCAGCTCTCCAGGTAACTGTAAAAGCTGGGGAGCACCCTCTGCTAAATCTGGAGGTAAATGGGTGATGAAGGTGTTTGTCCCTAATAGTGCAATTGATTTATTGAGAATTTTCTGACTTTGGGGTTCTCAGAGTGTACCAGAAAGGCATCTTCATTGTGACTGTTGGGGAGGGAGGTGGATATAATAAGGCAGTATAGCTCTGAAAAACAGAAGGCATTCCAGACTCATCCTTGCTTTGAAGGCTTGGACTCTGACAGTATTTCTCAGCTTGCATCATGAATTGGAGAGGTGATCAATATGAAAGCTGCGTTTTCAGCAGAAGAAAGAAAGCCCTTACAGAGTTTTACGTTGAAGCTTTTAGTCACAGGAGGAATTTCTTTCTCGGTTGTTTTTATTGATTTCTTTTTGATAGGGTGTGGGGAGGCTTGCTAGGATTGGAAATCCTTTCTTTCAGTTTAACCCTCTCCCAGATCTCTCTGAGTTGAGTGATGTTTCAAGGAGGGGTTTTCAGTGTGCATAGACATTGTGCAATGTGATCTATCTGAACGGCGGGAGGCCTGGAAGCTTTTTATATATGAGCTGGGGACTGCGCACATGAAACTTCAATGTTTCCTGCCACAATAGGCTTGAAATGTGGCAGTGCTCTGAAATGTTTTTCCATGAACATCTGTGGAAAATGTCTTGCTCAGATTCTTTCCATTCAAGGCAGAACTTGCTGGCTGCAAGCGGAGACCTCCTCTCTTCTTTCTCCACTTGCTGTCGTAGAGGGACATATTTCTTCCATTTGGTTAACGATCTGAAATGTTAATGTAAAGGCATTTGTTTGAAAGTTCCTGAACTAAAAAAAAATGAATTGTGGATTTTGTCCACTGAATTATATAAACTGGAAGTCCAGGGAGTGTGGGGGTGGTGAGCAGCCTAGTAGGTCATTAGTTTTAAAATGTTCAGTCAATGGCAGATTGTTCTCCTCTGGATATATTTTAAGACCAGAGAAGATCTTGCAAATCCTCTGGTGTGGCCTTGTGAATAACATGGATCACTAGGCTAATTTCATAAAATGAATGCCTGCTGTATGTGCAGTAGCTGTAAGCAAACTAAGCTTATTTGGGGGCAGGGGAAAGCTATCCCATATGAAGACTTTAATATTCTTCAGTGCTTCTTTTTTGTTTTCCCAGTCTAGAACAGAAGTTCTGCTATCTCTTCAAAGGCTTCCCAGCAGTGTGAGGGACAAGAACAGCTGCCAGTGCTTGTCTTGAAATTTTCTCTTAATTTTGTTGCATCATTTCTGCTGAAACTCAAATGTGTCCTCTCTCCTTCTGAGCTACTGGGTGATGTATGTGTACGTAAGCCTTTCTTTCAGCCTGGAACACCCCCGTCTTCTGTTCCTCACTGTTCTCTGAAGCCAGGATATCAAGACAGCTTCTTGTAGGACTTAGGATGCTGCCCACCCAACCTGAAGTCTCTCACTTGTCTTCTGGTACGCTGGGGCTGTTGCTCCAGTGGCAATGCTGGAGGGGCTGAGGAGCAGATGAGAGAGGCTGTCTTTTTTCTTTTTTGTGCTCCCTTTTGCCTGCAGCCTTGGCCAAGGTGGCCAGCAAAGGTGGGAGTCACGTAGATGGGAACTTTGCTCGAGATCAGAGTGCTTATCTAATGCAGATCTGTGTACTGGTATCTGGTTCAAATGGCTTCAGTTGGCCTGCAGCTGTTTTTTTTAATGCTGAGGCACCTGGTCTCTGTGAAATCCACCTGGTTTATCCTGGAGTCATAAATTCTTCTTTGGCATTCGTCCTTTAATTTTCTATCCCTTTTACCCTGAACCTGGTAACCCAGGTTAGTGTTTAGAGTGTCTTTACCCGCTATACACTCACAGCAATTTCCACAGAAGTGTCTAATTTTCCTTTCCCTTGAGGGAAACAGGGAGAAGGAAGCTTTTAATCTTATATTGAGAAGTGTGTTGTGAAGGAGAAGCATTTGGAGCTTGGCTGTGCTCTGAGCTGGCTTCCCTCTCTGCCATTCAGCAGAAGGCAGAACTCTCTGGAGAGACAAAAATAAAAGAGAACTTTAAGGGGAGCGTCTCGATGAAATCTTCAGCTCTGGATTACATCTGCATGTGAGCTCATTGCCCAGCAATGTATTATCATTCGCTTTGGAAGAAGCTGAGATAAACCGAGAGCTGCTGAAATATGAGCTGAGTATTGATGTTGAACTTGCAATTAAAATTAAATGATGCCCTGCAGTGACCCTGAGAGATACTCAGTTTCCAGAAAGGAGAATAGAAAGATTCTTAGAGGAAAGAAACCTTAATCATGGAAATGAATGAAGAGCAATACAGCAGAAACCCTTTGGTAAGAAAGGCTGGTATTTTCCAGCCACTGGTAATGGGCAGAAACATGCTTTGTCATCGTGTGCCTTTGTGTCTGTGTGCATTAATTTGTAGCTGGAGGTAGAAACCACAGACTAAACTACTAGAGGCTTCTTCCAGTAACAGCTATTATGAGGCTTGGGATAAAACTTGTCAGGGAACAACTCTGTGAAGAAGCAAGGAGAGGGCAGGGGGCTGGAATAGTGTCAGTGAAGGAGCTCATTATCTGGAGAAAGGCAGATCATGGGATTCTCAGTTCAAGAGTGAGTGATTTGTTGCCAGGGCAGATATGAATAATATTTTGGAAGACGAAGAACTTGTGGGTTGCCTCAGTTTTTTTTTCCCCTGTTGTGGTCTGTGATGCTGGCTGATTACAAGTAGGGAAGCTACTTGTCAGTCAGGTTACTCGACCTTTCTCTGCTCTACTTTACTTGTCTGGAAAATAAAAGTAACCCGTGTCTGTAGGGAGACTATATATTATTTTTGCAGAGGAGTACTGGCTAAAATGATACAGAAAAGGCCAAAATGTCACCTAGGACCTAGGTAATTACAATCTCTTCTGTTGTAAATCTAGATGTTAACTGGCTTTTGGTTATTCCCCCTCCTTTCCACCTTCTTTTTCTTGCAGATTTAAGGTGTTTGGATTACTGAGCAGGGAAGGAAAGCAGGGAGAATGGGGTGACATCATGTAGATGGGGCTCAGGATTTTTTCTTTTTCTCCAATATGTAAATGCTTAAGCTGAGTAAATTAGCTCAATAAACTTGGACTCCTCCTTTCCACCCTGCAGCCTCTTCAGTGTGAATCTGATTGAGCACAAAGTAATAAACCAGATTTGGTGCAGCTTATAAACACTATTTTTTCTATCGTTTACATATGTGGAAGAATTTGCAATACACTTTTTAGCTGAAAACTGTATCACTATAAAATTTGGATGCTGGAGTTTCTTTCCTGGGTTACATGAAATCAATGATTTGAGCAATGAGATCTGCCATAAAAGGGGACATTCAGAAGAAATTACACCAAACAGGTCCTGATCCTGGGACCTGGTTTCTCTTTAAGAACTTCTAGATTTGTACTAGTAAACTTCTCATTTTTTTCACTTTCTGTTTAAAATTATATATTGTTTTTTGAAGTATTCAGTGGGTAAGAAATGCTTAGAGAACTTTTTATTCCTATCTTGACTGCAGATGCTTTTTAATATAAAATTATTACTTTAGTAAAGAAGAAAACTTCTTTTAGGGGGTTGTATCTAAGCTTATATATGGCCTTACTATAGTGAGGAACAGAGATCTTGGCTTAATTGAAATCAGAAGGTCTCAGCAGAAGATGACAATTTAGGGGAAGGTCGATGCTTAGCTCTTAGAATTGGGAATGCTGGTTTGTTTTGTAAATCCATACTCTTTAGTTTCTGAGTTAGCTGAGGGCATGACACTTATCTCCAGTCCTGAAGGTATTAAAATCCAGTTATTTCTCAGCTTTCAAACTCCTGAGCAGCTTCCCTACACTTAACTTTGCTTTGCTCTTGATGAGTTTTACAGGTCATGCTTGATTTGTCAACCCTGCAATTGAAACTTAAATTCTGGTTTGTTTATTCTCCTGAGTGACCAGTAGGTGCCAACAACAGTAATTCAGACTGTTAAAATACAGGTGGCAAGGTGAGCAAAGCCACATCGTCTGTTATCTGTAGAGTTCTGTTTTTCTCAGTGTTAATGTAGCATGAACTCAGATCTCATTGAAGGAGAGCTCATGTCACCTCCCCAACCCTTCCTGTGACACTGCAAGTGCTTGAGCATGGTGATGCTGATAGCTGGTGTCATCAGTGTCTACTGGGAATTGCCCGTTACCATATGCCTGCATTTTTAAGCTTGGGGTTGAGGTTTTTTGGTGGTTTGGGGGTTTTTTGGCTTGTTTTGGTGTTTTGGTTTTTTTTTTTTTTTTTTTGAAGGGTAAAAACTGAAGAAAAGCACTTGGTGTTTTGTGTGCCAAACCCTGCTTGGTGGAGTCTAGATCCAGAGTCTTTTGAATATTGTACTATGATGGTAATAGGGAAAAAAAACACCAACAGGATCCATACCTTGCAGAACGTTTTTTTTTGTGGCACATTTGTGACCTCTTGGGTGGTCCTCAGAAGCCTTGAAAAATGTGTCTGGAAGCATCCCATGTTTGCTCTGTAGCTGTTTTGTGCCCAGGTGCTTTTCTTGAGCTTGCAGTAAAGCAGATGCCCACTTAGATAAGGTGATGGTTTTGCTTGTAACCCACTAACAAGCGCTGGTTTGCTGCTGCTGTTTGAGATTGGCACGCAGCTCGTTTCTGCTTCTCTCATCCTGTTGCCAGACAGGTTCAGCTGAAACCAGAGTAAATTGTCTAAGCTGGGGACATAAATCAGGCAAGTTATAATCAGGTTAAAAGCACTGGGTTGGGTTTTTTTAGGATAAAACTGAACAAAACCAAGACCAGAACCATTCTATAGAGAAAGGTGACATGGAGATGACTTCTAATGAGGGATTACAGCATGTCATCAGCTGCTGTGAATCTTTCCCAGACTGTGTAGTGACTACAACTCTGACTCAAGTGTACCTTACAGTGGAGGGTAGGGGATAAAATGGTCTTTGTGGTCCAGCTCAGGACTAATGGGTCTCTGTTGAAAACAGCCTCCTGCCTTTTCAGGTTTTGTAGTGGAGGGGGATGGAAATCTATGAAGATGCTTTATTTTGTCCTTTTGTGCCTGAGGGCAGCCTCAAGCCCGGGGCATGTGGGCAGAAAGTCTGAGATACTTACAAAGAGGAAAGATACTCCTCCTAGGAAGTTGCAATCCCACAGTTTTCAAGATTGAAATGAGAAACTTTCATTGTAATGAAGCTTGCTTAGGTTTAAAAAAGTTTAAAAACAATTAGGTTTAAAAACAATTGTTTTCCCTCTTCAGCTGGAGAGGGAAGAGTACAACCCCTGGCACATCTCTTGACTCTCTGTTGAAATCCAGTTCCTCTAACACAGGACAGTGATTTCTCCCTGGAGGTACAGATGGTAATTTGCAGGAGATGTACCCTAGCAGGGAAATAACCAAAGGGAAATAACTGTTTGTGGCTTACCGAGGGGAAGTACGATCTTGAAATGACAGAACAGCTGCTGCCTCGCAGCCTTCTTACTGCCCAGGAAGCTTTGAATCTTTGTGTGGGAGGTGGGGTAGGGATGATCTTGGTGACCCAGAACTGAGGAGTACGTAGGGAGTGCTCATTGCCATGATACGTGGGCTTTCCTGGCTGAGTGAACAAACGAGCTTAGCTTCTACCCTCCTGACACTCCATGTCCAGGAGTGCTCAGACTCCACTCTGCATTACTGATGTGTTGGCATGCCAGGGCTTGAAGATGGTGTCTGTTGAATGCAGTAGATGCCTAGACTTTCAACCAAGAAATAAAGCCTGAAAAGTCCTGTCTATATGTACCCTCTATCTTTTCTTATTTACCCTGCCAGGGCAGGGGTAAGGCAGCCCATCCTTAGCCTGACAAAGCTGGGATCATGCAGTTCATCTCCCTTCCTCAATCCCTGCCATCATCTAGCCAGGACAGAGCCTGTTTGCTGGAGTAGAGCATGTTGCATGTTCCTGATATGATGTCATCTCAGTTGCTGCTGGGATTTAGGATAGACCCTGAGCTATAGACAATACCAGGATTATTTTGATGCTGTTCTGGCTTTGATCAGTGCAGCAGAGGGTATGTGCTGGGAATGCAGAGATGTTCCAAGCAGATTTTGACAGACTCTTTGTTTCTGTTGCTGTGACAGTTCGCACACAGCTTGAGATGTTTCTGGTTACAGTTGGTTGGAATGCCCCAGTCCATGCTGCCTTTAGTCCTCTAGGACCTTGAACTTCTGTCTGCATAACTCCAAAGAAAATGATGGAAATTGTCTCCTTTTATCTGAAGATGAATGATCAAATAGGCTGCAAGGGGAGTATCCTTGGGGGGTGTGTGTGTGAATGTCAGGAAACAAATTGAATTCACATAGAAAGAGTTTGGATAGAGTCTAAGGAAGCAATCAAATTAATCTCTCTCCATTTCCCCAGAAAAGGATCCCATCATGCTGAGCTTAAGTTAGGGCTGCAGCCTGTTCATGAAGTCACTACCTGAACAGCTGAATGCATTCTGGCTCTCTTATTTCCTTAAATATATTCTAGTGTAAGCACGTAGAAGTCTTAGCTGATAGTCCACATCTAACCTTTATTGCATCTCTTACCACCCTTTTATCCTTGCTTGGTGGACTAACTTCCAATCTTAATTTTAAATAGAGAGGACTTCTAGCTTCAAAATGGGTATGAACCTCTGGGATTATATCTCTACATACTGCCTTTGTGTACAAAGTACAGCTGTTTCTGGGGCAGAGAAGAATTTTATGGTATAACGAAGAGCAGCACATTTTGCCCACTGGAAATTGTGGGGGGAATTTTGGAAGCCACAGAAGTAATTATTGCATTGTAATTGGAATTCATTTCTGAGTGTGTTGTGTAATCTCTGCTGACCAAAACAAGCCAGGCCCTTGTAGTCTAGAATAGTTTCACCAAAAATGACAGGCATAGCTTCACAGCACATCCAAGTTTCTTTCCAGAACCTCAGTTTGGGAGTGATGTGATAAGAATGTGCAGTGTGGTGATTTATCAGCACAGCTTTCCACAGGAACCTGGAAAGGGTTGGCAAGGGACAAGTGGGTTATTCTGGATGATTTCCTTAAATGTTCTCCATCAAAAGCATTGCTTGCCACTGATCTTCAGTGGATTTGAAATTTACAGTTCCTGTACTAGAACAGTAGCCTGCAAGAGTGGAGAAGGGCAGATCTTCCAACAGCTTTTCTTTCCTCCCAAACCACCTTTCTATGCTTGTTGCTGCTGCTGTCCCAGAGGCAGCTGAGCCAGGTAATGATAACAGCTAATGGAGTCCAGGGAGGGTAAATAGGGTTACTTCTTAATCTGAGTCCCAGATTCCTTCTTGGGTTCCATGGCCCCTTCCCCTGAAGCCATCCCAGAAGCCACCATTAGCATCAGCTTTCCTCCTACTCACCTCCTCCTTGTTTAGTAGAGAAATCACTTAAGGGTATTTTGACTCATTCTTCAGTTTCTGCCCCGTGTAACAGAGAGTACCAGCAATGTTAGCATATCTGAGGAGTCGTGGCTCTGTTAATTTTGCACCAGAGATGTGGTTGTTGTCAAAATTTGTGGAAGCTTTATCTTTTTAACTTACATGGTGTTTGACTTCTGATGTACATGTTGTCATGGTGTCTGAGCCTTTCGTAACAGCCTAATGGTTTTCATCGATATCATTGCCACTTTGCAACTGGAGCAGTTACTGTACCCTTGGGCTTTGAGACATCTTCTACAAGAAGAAGCTATCTGTGGCAGAGCCTGAAGGAAAAACCCACAGAAAAGTATTATCAGATGCACTTTTTGTATTGTTTGTGTTTCAGTTCCACAGCAGAACCATCTGTATTGTTAAAATACTGGTTTGCTCTAACTTGAATTCCTATTGACAGCCTCAACCAGAGAGATCCATGCTGGATTAGCCTGAAGACCTGAACTCTCATGCTCTTAGAGGAGTCACCAGAGGAGGACGGGCTCCTTTTGTGTGGGATGGTAGAAGGCAAACTTGGGCAGCAGTCTCTGTGTTGGGTGGACAGGTCTGGCAGTTTGGGTACTTTGTCTTAGTGCAGGAATTAATGGCTAAAAATTGACAACTATTTTGTAAAAACTTATATGATTGCTTATCCCTATTGCAGAGCTCTGTCTCCACAAACCGGCAGAGAATACTTCAAAAACAGGCAAGAAAGGTTTTGGACACTGAAGAAAAAAGCCTTTCATGAATAATTGTGGTTACTCTTTCCTAGGTCCTGTGTTTAATGTCTCGGTGCATTCTGACAGCCCGACGATTTACCAGGGGGAACTGGCAGATTTGCTGTGTATCGTCACGATGGAAGGAATAGCACTTGAACCAGGTATTTTGGCAAAATTATTTTGTTTGTAACTCATTTACCTTCACTGGGCAGAACAATACCAGCAGTTACAATCCTGTGTCCTTTGAGTCAGGCTGGAGAATTTGAGAACCAGCACTGAAAATCTTATAGAACTAGATAAATACTGGAAAGCATCTTTGCTTTACATTAGCCCAATTTAAAACAAAGTTTTTTGTTTCACATTCTGAGGGGAAGGGGAAAAATTGTTCTTACTGCTAAACCTTGCTGTGCTGTCTGTACCAACTGACCCCACTGCTGGCAATCTCAACCTACAGCTGCTACATGGGCCATGAAAACTACTCCTATTTCCTTTAGTTGGAAAGGAGATCCATTGGCAAAACCTGTTAGGAAAAAATGATAAACATCTATAACAAATCTTAGTCACCTGACCAGTCAGCTTCACACTTCAGAGTGATTTTAATGTTTAATGTAAATCTAAAAAACACAATAATTGACTACTGCAGCCTAAATGTCAAAAATGAATGTTGATGACTGATGCCTTCAGAGGTGAGCCTCCTTTTTTGTGTGGATGAAGAAAGAAACATGGTACCTAATTGCTGTGAAAAGGATAGGGGACACTTTGAAGGCAAAATTTTATGAAGATCTGAAAAGTTCAGAGAATTGCTCAAAACCTAGCTGCTTGCCAAGCATTGCCCGAGCTGCTTTTCATCAAAATGCTGTGAGAATAACTCTGGTTATTGTACCCAAAACGTGGGTTTGAGGTGAGTTTAGTTTTTTAAAAGTAATTCTCTCTCTATATGTATGTATGAATATAAAAATGTATTTAGGGGAGATCTTAATAGTGGCCTTCCAATACCTGAAAGGGCCTACAAGAAAGCTGGGGAGGGACTTTTTATAAGGGCAGTTAGTGACAGAACAAGGGGAAATGGCTTTAAACTGAAAGAGAGTAGGTTGAGATTAGGTATTAGGAAGAAATTATTTCCTGTCAGGATGGTGAGACACTGTCCCAGGTTGCCCAAGGAAGTTGTGGCTGCTCCCCCCTGGAAGTGTTCGCAACCAGGTTGGATGAGGCTTTGAGCAACCTGGTCTAGTGGAAGGTGTCCCTGCTGATGGCAGGGGGGTTGGAACTGGATGAGCTTTAAGGTCCCTTCCAACCCAAACCATTCTGTGATTCTATTTAAAGTGAATCTATAAATGTATATGTAAATATAAACGTATATACCTAAATATAAAGATGTCATGATTCATGCAAATGTTGGAAATCTATGTGTAAGCCACTACAAAAGAGGTGCTGTGCAGAAAATATTACTTATAATGTAGTAGCTGATGAGATGAAGTACCAAGCTTAGAAAAGGCCCATCACTATGAAATTACAAGCTGTCTCTTCTACACTAAATCTGAGTGTAGCGGGGAAGCAATTTGTTAGATTACAGCTGTGTGCTGCCTGTGAAAAATTGATAGAAGTCTGTAGATTGTATTATTGAAATGGTTGGTAGGCAGGAAAAGCTGAGTAAACTTTATTGCTGTCAAAAGATTCATAGCCTGGGATATTGGACACAGTGAGCAGCAACGTACCCCTGGATGTATACCTCAGTCTGTCCTTCAGCAGGAAGCCTCTTCTAAGTTTCAGTGTGCCCAAGCTCTCACAGGTATTGTTGCAAGGCAGTACCCAAAGCTGCTGGCTTCCTTTGCAAAGCAATAATTGCTGGCAGGGAGCAGCTGCCGCTTCTGCTGCTGTTCAACAGTTAAAATAAGCTTGGGGTTGCCTTGTGAAAGAGGCCTCAGCATCCCTGACTCACTTAAAACCTGAAAAGAGGCCACTTAGTAACAGTGGAGCTCTGCTGTCAGTGCTCCACTGCAGCTGGGTTTCTGAGAGTTTTTTGTGTGTGTGTGTTTGGTAGCTTGAGACTGGGAGAAGCACTGACAGGATAAGGGTGATCAAAAGGATTGAAGTAAAAAGGTGTCCTCTTTGAGGAGCTGCTCATTAGCAAAATTAAGTTTTAACTGGGCAACTTCATAAGGGTTCAAGGATGTCTGTTGAGTTGATAGATGATGCCTGGAGTTGGAAATGACGCTGTTTCCAGTGGTTATGAGCATACAGTGCAGAGTTTTAAATGTCAGCACTGTAATCTGTTCCATAGCTGGGTAATGTCATCTTGAACGTGGCCTCTGTGGTGTGGGCGGTTTTGGTTTTCTTTGGGGTGGGTGTTTTGGGGGTTTTTTTGTTTTGTTTTGAGTTTTTTTTGAGTCTGTAATGAGGCAGATGAGGCACAGGCAACAAATACGCCTAGAATGGAGTAAAGTGTGGCATTGTATCAGGTTTTGAGGGAACCTTTCAGTCCATGCTCTGAGCCTCCAGTTGCTGAATGAGCAGGATTTGGGGCCTGACCAACCATACTGTGTGAAGAAACCCCATCTGGGCTGCAGGGAACAGCTGGAATCTGTGCAACAGCTGTGGGGTGTGCAGACTTCCCTGGTCAGTCTGCCTTCTTGGCCTTGAGAGATGGAGAGGACTAGAGCAGTTGGATAAAGGAGCAGATTGAGTGAAGAAGGGCTCATATGGTAACAACATATGGTAACAACCAGATGCAGTTCCTCAGTAGTAACCTTATTCCCCTATATCCCATCTGTGATCTGTCTCTATGCTGACTCAGTATCACAGTTTAGTTCACAACTGGAATGGAGAACTTGATTTTTTTTTCAGATGAGTGCCAAACATTAGACAGACTGTGAAAATAACAGGGCTGTCTCATCCCAGTGTGGAAATGAGCTGGGAAAGCCTACACCAGGTCATCAGATTAACAGAGCAAGAATTGCCAGCATCTCCTGGAAGAAAACAGATGACAGCAGTACAGACATGGTCTTTCCATTTGAGAATGTGGTGAGAAAGGAGAGCAGAGCAATTGCATTTGACTTTCTTCTGAGTGGCCCGATGGCCTTCAGAGGCCATCAGCTCTTCTGATGTCAGACCAGCTGCAGGGATGTGTTTTGGGCCTTCTTGTGAGGAAAGAAGGATCAGGGAATTTCATAGGATGTCTTGTTCAATGAGCATCCAAACCACTTTGAACACGCTTGGTATGCCAGCCAGCTCTGCTCTTGTACACACAGGCACTCAACTTTGCAAGCATGCGTGTGGATTAGTTTGTCTGCTTCCTGTCATAAGTTGAGGTGTCAGGTGCCACCTCTTTGTATGCACAACCAGAAAAAGAAGGAGCTGAGGAAAAGTCAAATGACCAGTGATCTCTGTCAGTGCCCTTTGTTACAGTTAGATCAATCCCTTTGTTTCTAGAAGTGTTACTTAGGGGTTGGATGCTCGTCTGGTAGAGGCAATTCACAGTAAACTGTGTGTGTGTTTGTGTGTACCCACCCTGTGGGAAATTTTCTAAAGAGTGGAAGAGGTTTTGGCGTGACTGCTGCGTGCTTTAATTTCCTCTGCTTCTTTGAGACCCTGCTGAAATGGAGTGTGTGTTACTGAGCTTAGTACATGGCAGCAACTGCTCCATCTAAAGAAGTGCTCCTTGGGCTTGGCAGCTGTGGTTGGTGTTCTGAATTGATATGAGGGGAGTATGTGTGCGTCAGGGGGGAATAGTAGTTCTTCTGTGCCCTGAAGATATAAAGGCTGCTTCTGATATTTCTGTTGGAATACACATTTTCACAAATACTCTCTCTAGACTTCCCAGATCACCCCTTCTTGGGGTATGTGCATAGGGATTTAAAAGTATTACTTACTGTGCTTGAAAGGAGATGGATATTTTTTTTATCTGCTCCAGACAGACCCAATGGGCACTCTGGAGAATTTAACAAAACCAACTTGTTTACTTCTTGTATGGCCTGAAGTGGTTTGCTCAGCTCTCTAGGAAGCCCTATTCAACCTCATTTAAATGTAGTAAACAAAAAGGGTCTCAAAATTGTGATTCAGCACTGTAACAAGATGCTGAGAGAGCTCCATTCTAAGCAGTGGAAGTGTATGGTTCCTAAGAGCTGGTCTAGAAATAGGATTCCCTGTTTTGAGGAGTGATTGGCCAGGGAAGCAGCTAAGACCCAGACAGCTTAGTCCTGTGTGTCAAATCGAAATGTGCGTAAAGATGTGCTTTACATGTTGATGATCCTCACGAAATGAGGAGGGGAGGAAGCGTAGCACTGCTGTTACTCTGCTCGCAGAGTACCGAGCTATTTCAAGGAGGATAGTGACAAAGAGTACTCGGAGCCAAGTCCTCCCTCTGACTGTCTGTAGTGAGTCACTAATTGCACACTGTGTATACTGACTAATAAAATATGTTGGCATAATACTGTTGTCCCATGTTGTAATTACAGAAGATAGATTCAGCTATTTCAAAATGACAGCAAGTGCCTGCACTCATCTTTGTATGTGGAGGAAAGGGAACCTTAAATTAACTAAGACTGAAAAGAAGGAATTCTTCAAAGGTAGCAAGTTGCCTGAGAATCTGAAGGCTAGATTATTTTTTTATATATCTAACTTTATTGTTTAAACCCTTTTTAGCAAGTGCAAGAATGTGTTCAGTGTAGTTGGACTTATCCTGGAAGGTGTCCATATGCTCCGACAGTACCTGGAAACACAAGAGCTAATGGCAGTCTTGATCTTTGGAAGGAATTGGTCATTCCCAGCGTGACTGCCTGTGGCCTGGTGCTGTTACCGTATTTGGCATAAAACAGGCAGCAGAGATGAAGAGTAGTTTATGGAAACGGAGCTCTCTGTTTCCCACAGACAGTTGGATGAGTACACAAAGCAGAGGTCAAAGTTTGATCCCGTTAGCTGAACATGTGTTTGTGGTAATTTTTATTAACTTTGCTTTCAAGGGAAGTAGTGGGAGTGCTATGCCAAGTAACTAACAGTAATATTTGTAGTATGATAGGCAAGAGTGATTGCTGTGAAGGCTGCTGGTCCATATGACCTATGCTGACCCCCATGTAGGACCAGGAAACCTACTTCTGCTGTAGGACTGCAAAACAGGCAAGGTGCTCTCTCGAGGTTCTTTGCTGTCACCTGGAGCAGCTGGCCATGGCAGGCAGGGCAGGAAACTGGCTGGTGTATTAAAACAGTTTGATCAGCCAGTGTCTCTGGTAGTAACATCTGCTTCCTCATCTTTTTGTTTCGTTTTTGAAGATGTGTGTAAAGCCAGTGCACCTTGCAGAGGAGTTAATTATACCCCAAACAGTGGGTGGTTTTTGTCTGCAGTAAGGGTGAGTGTTCCTCCTGGCCAGCTGATACTATTCTTCAAGTAGCAGAGCTGAGGATGTCCCTTCACTTTACTTTAAAATATTATTCTAAGGTTCCTTTCCTCCCTCAAGTGTTAACTTGCCTGATAGAAGCTTAAAAATTCTCTTCACTTATATCTGCAAAGAATTCGAGTGCAGCAGCAGGTTTAGTGCATCAATTTTTCCATTAGCCTGGAGATCAAATGTGGAAGTTTTAAAGAAGAGCAAACTCAATTAAATGAAAGATCAGTTTTAAATTTCAAGTTGCTAATACTGTATTTTTCAGAGACCTCAATACTAGCAAATGGAGGTTTGATACATCACCACACTCACTGTGGTTAAGCCCTGTGGACACATTCTGTTGGTACCCAAAACTCAGGACAGAAATAGTAACCTCTGTTTCCAGTTTGGGCACATCAGTTTGCCAGGAAGGGGAGACCTGTTGATGAAACAAGTGGTTGGGCTTTCCTGTCTATGCTCTAGGTCATGCCAGGTTTCAGACTCTAGACAGGTGTTGCTTGGCAAAAAATAGAAGTGATTTTTAAAGCAGATACTCAGCTACATCAGCCTAATAGGGTTAAGACTGAGATCTGTTAATGGGATCAATAGGATCTTGCAGGAACGTAGAAGGAGCTAGATGTGTTGATGAACTCTGACTGCTTGTCAGCTATGTTAAACGTTAAAGGTGTTGTAAATGCATTTTGTACACTAACTCCTTGGGTGGTAAAACTTGTACCAGGCGTCGTGCTTGATGATGTGTGACAGTAACCCACAACCCTGGAAAAAAATGTAGAAAAGCATCGTGGTCAGGCTTTGCTCCTGAATGCTTTGTGTTTTTGTAGGTAATTTTTTGCACTCTGTGTAGAATCTCTATATTCATTTAGACAGCCGAAATGTGAGGAAGGAGTCTTCTGACTTTGTGGTTGTGTAGGCTCTGCGTGAAGACAGTGATTGCAGATCACTCTACTAGTAAATCTCTAGCACTTCCAATCCCTTTTCAATGTAGGTTCAGCGTAGTTATAGAATTTATTATGATGCTAGACCTGCTCGGTGAAAACTTAAATCAGAGGGAAAATATAAATATTAGAATGGCAGGCAGGAAAGCAAGAAATGTCTTTTTTGTCTTCCCTGTAGTAAGTCAGTCACCCTTTCTGTGCAGCTAGATGCTTCATGCCAGTGCGTTTCATTGCAGTTCACTGCTTGAATCCTCCTAGAAAGGACATGTTCAGGGCACTCTTTTTTTTCCTTTTTGTCTTTATTTTCTTTTTTTCTTCTACTGTCAGACCAGTGCTGGCTGTGCTGCTTGCAGATTAACCTTTCTGCTGATAAGTGGTACTATGAATACTCTTTGGAGCTCACCAACATGACCAAATTCTCCTTTGTCCACAAATGCAGATGATATGTCATTTGATGTCTCCTGGTTTGCTGTGCGCTCCTTTGCGTTGGACAGAGAGCCCGTCTTGCTGGCCTCGCTGGACCGGAGAGGGATTGTGTCACAGAGCAGGAGAAATGGGAGCAGTGATCTCAGCCTGGAGAGAATCAGCCCTCTGGAATTCCGGCTCCGTGTGCATGGTTGTGAGGACCACGACTTTGGGAACCACTACTGTGTAGTGACCCCGTGGGTGCGATCTGCCACCGGCGTATGGCAGCGGGAACCTGACATCAAAGCCAAACCCATCTTTCTGTCTGTGAAAATGGATGGTAAGAGATTGCAACATGTATTATGCATTTTTTTTTTTAACACCTTGTTATGTCTTTCTGTGACAAATATTCCCTGTGGCTATTTTTAAAGGTGCTTGTGATAATCCCATTAGATTTTGTTATCCTTTCTATTGTTTTATAACTTGTGATTCCAAATTCTGTACACTAGGTAGACCTGAACAGATCATACTCATAAGACTGGAGTGTTTTTTTTCCTGATCATCTCTTGGTGATGTTTTGTAGCTGGGGTTTATTTGAATCAATAGTATTCTCTCCAAGTGTTAACCCTTCTGCTGCCTGCAGGAGGGAGCCTTGGTTTGCAGATGGGGTGTGCTGAAGTAAAGTCATGTTGTATTTAATATCAAAGCTGAGAACAGGAAGTCAGAGCTCTGACTCCTTCCTCCCTCTCCTGACCACAAGATGTGCTGCTCCTGGTACTTAATACCTTTTCTGCTTTCCCACCAGAGTTGCAAGTGTAGCTAGACTTCATGAGAAGCTAGATGCTGCATTCAGCACATAGCTAAGAGGGAAAATACAGGAGGGGTTTCAAACTAGTTGCAGCTTTTCTTCACAATATTTCCAGGAAAGGTTGTATTGGGAAGTTCCATGAACTTGAAAGGAATGAGAAGGTTTTGTTCTCCCTACTGTGCAGATAACTATTATAACTGCACTTTACAAACTCCTTACAGTTCTTGACCTTGCCTTTTAACTGATCAGTAGGTGTCTACAAATCAAATATTTTGTTTAGGTACCAATTTTGGAGGTTGACTAGACAGGGTTGCCGAGTGGCACTGAATATACTGGTCCTTCCAGCCTTCCTGAGGCTTTGAAATGGTGGAGGAAGAATTAGGGTGAGGGGGTAAGGGAGTCTAGTAAGAGACTAATTTTCCAAACCTCAAAAGACAGAAATCAAAAAGGAAAATCAGTGTTATTTCCTTCTGAAATAATTAATCTGCCCATGACTGAATAATGTGGGATTTTCTCCTTTTTTAGGCAAGAACAAATAAAGGAGATCTCTGAATTTCTCAGTGGTATCTAATGACTTTGCCTTCCTCTTTCAGTTCTGAACGCTTTCAAGTATCCCCTGTTGATTGGCATTGGTCTGGCCACTATCATTGGACTCTTATCCTGCCTCATTGGCTACTGCAGCTCCCGTTGGTGCTGCAAGAAGGAAGTACAGGAAACGAGACGAGAGCGTCGCCGGCTAATGTCGATGGAGATGGACTGAGCGTGGGAGCTGAACACACTTGCATTTCAGGAGAGACTCACGGGGCTCTTGGACTGTGCTGAGACACTCGCTCACTGGCCCAGACAAGAGAGTGTGTTTCCTCTCTGATCTCAGCCTGGACCTCAAGCTTCTCCCTGTTACACGTCACAACCTGAGAGCATTCAGGCCATATTTAGCGACTCAGAGTTCTCTTTTTCCAGCAGCACTTTTTGCATAGGGATCATGTCCTTCTAATGTGCAAACTGTTGAGCCTTCTTTCAGCAGGGCCCTGTGAAAAAAATCAGTAAGATTTGTTTTGTTTTGTCTTGGTTGGTGGTTTTTTTTTCCCCTCTTGGTTTTGAAAAGATGCCCCTGTATGGAAATGTGATGGGCAGGGCAATGAGTGGGAAAGGGACTGGTAGAAGCATTAGACCAATCTACTTTTCCCCTCTACCTCCATCACACCATTCTGTTCCCTTTCTCTGTCTACTGTGGTATCTCACAGACTTCTCTGTGTTGGATTGAAAGCTGGAGAAGGCTCCTCTGCTGATGCCTCATGAGGCTGTTCCAGCAAAGAATTAGTTTATGGTTGTCAGCACGCCTTCTCTTCCCTGGCTTTCAAAGGGTTTACAGTTAACCCCAAAATGTAACTTGCCTGGAGGTCTTTGAGACACTTTTAAAAAACATTTTTATTTTATTTTCAGTGCTCAAAGCTCTTAGCTGTGGTGAATAGTGGCTGACTTTGCAACCCTGAAGAGTTAATCCTCAGACAAGCATTTGTTGGATTTGTCTGCTTAGGGCCACCTTCTCCCTCACCCTTCCACCTTCTTTTCTCCCCACTACAACTGCTCACGTTGTGCCTGAGACCCTGTTCTGCTTGTGGCAGGGGGGCACATGGTGTGTAGGGACAAGTCCCAGCCTTCTGCTGACCTCAGCAGAGAGGTGGGAGACCTTGCCCCACTGGTAGTAAAAACAAGGTCCGCAGTTGGCCAGCTGATCATGTTTAGAGAAGACTTATAAACCATGTGTTACCAAATGCACAGACCAGACTCCAGTGCTGCTTCTGCCAGTCACTCAGTGGTAACCCTTGGACCTGTGAGCAGACTCTGAGATCTGCAATAGCTCAAGTGCAGCTCAGGGTAGGAATAAGAGTAAGCCCAAGAGGGCAGAAAGAATCCTTCAGGTTCCAATGATTGTGGTCTTTTGCATGGGCTTGCAGCAAGGCTTTCCCCATGGGTTTGAGACCTATTCCTAGGTGCTATAGCATAGAAATCCAGCTTTAGTCTTCCACATACACTGACCTGGCTCCTGAGTGGAAGCAGCTCCTTTTCCAGGCAGTTCTGTCTTCCCAGCACAGCTGGTGTTCTAAGCAATAAAAGTCAGAAGGAAGATACTGTGTATAAACAAACAAGGAAGTGGGACTGTACCGCAGCCTGACATCACAGCCAGAGTTTGCTTCACATCAAGAAGGATGAAAAATGTAGAGTTGAGGCCAGGTCTCAATCCTTTCCAGCTATTTTTTATTTTAAGATAAAAGATGCTAAAGGAGAGCATCCATGGAAGGTAGTGGCTGTGGTGTGTTGTTGCCAATCTAGCCATTCGTTATGTATTTGGTCTGCTTCACTAACAGCTCATCCCACTGCACATTCCAAGGCAGCTGCAGGTCTAGGACCTGTGCTATGAAGGCGTCATTTCACATTAGTGTTTGTGGAACCTTGCACTCAACGCCGCTGCTATTCCAGAATCAGGGGTTTTGCGGTAAGTTTTCTTGGTGTGGTAGCTTTTTTCCTCTCCTGTCTTGCTTTGTGACCTTTGTTCTGAGGCTGACTGAGGGTTTTTTTCTAGAAGGCTGTTCTGCTTTCTGCATGTGAACACACTTGCAGTCACATTTGTATGCATAGAGGCATCCAGTGATTTTTGGAAGCTGAGTGTGAGACATCTTTAAAATGGACTTTTTGCAAAGTTGGGGCTCGCAGCATATTTGACTCTCTTGAGACATTTCATGTCATTCCAAACCTGGGACACCCAAAACCTGTGAACCTCTGGAAGACTTTGACTTGAGCATTCCTAGCAACTTTTCTTTCTGGCCTGATGTTTTCCTTTTGGAAGAGCTCTGAAAAGGCCTATGTTGCAGGCAGACATAGCTGCCTCTGCTGAGGACCAGGGCAGAAGCAGTCTCTAGCTTCTGCTGTGAAAGCCCAGAAATGTGTAGCAATGCTTTCCAAAGGAAGGGAATTGAGGAAAGGATTCACTCAGATATTACTTTGACAGCAAGAATTTTTCTTCCTCTCCTGTTTGCTGTAGCAAAATCTTGCCTTTTTCTTGGATATTATGAAGCACCATTCTGATGTTTGGGATGCTGGCTGTCCTTGTCACACTGATCTGGCAGCTTCTTTCTTGCATTAACATCTGCTTTCTTCATGGAAGGCCTGTGGCATTGGGACATCTTGGGAGGGGTGGTGGTGGAGTTCAGAGCATGGCATCAGTCACTTTGACTCCTTGTTTATGTGCTCTTGGTTAAGTTTTAGGGAGAGAGGATCATGACTGTAATGCAATAATTAGGGAATGAACGAGCAGGGAACTGCCAGCTCTTCCAAGCACACAACATAGCACACTTTCTCCCTGCTGGAAAAAACTCAGGGTTATTTTGGTCAGAGCTCCCTGCTCTAGTGAACGATCCCCATTTCCTTAGTTGACCTTCCTTCGTGGCCCATAACAAACCATCTTTGTCATTCCAAGTGAAGCAAGTCCATTGCTAGCTCGTACTGCTGCCAGCCCCTTGGAAGGCAATGCTGCATCCCCTTCCACCCTGTATTAGCTGTAGTTGGAAGGCTAGAAGCTGAGGGGCTAGACTTACTTTCCAGGTTTCCTTCTACTTGTGCCAATTTTGTATTATCCCCTTTTTTAAAATAGAGTGGGAATCTTATCTCTAATGAAAAGAGAAAAATATCTAGGTAACTTTTCATGGTTTTTTTATTATTTTATTTCCTGTGTGAGTGGAGGTGTGTGTGCATCTGGTTGTGTATTAAACCTGCAGAGTATCAGGAGAGTAAGCTGCCTGAGATGCAGTGCAAGCATCCACATCCTCCCTGCTGCAACCTGTGGTATTGTCAAAGTATCCTAAGGGCTCATGTTGATCTTCTTCCTCTGTTCGCATTGCCACATCTCCTGGTTAAGCTGGTAAATTCCTCCAGGCACATGGAATTTTGACCCAGGACAAGCTGGAACATCAAATAGCAGAAGGGCAAGATACTTTATTTCTTTTGTTTTTAATTTCAAAGTTATAAAATAAAGTGTTTGGCACAATTCTGGAATGCAGGTACCGAATAGTTCTAACCATGCTGTGTAAAAATGTTTCTTTTTATGTTTAAAATAAAGAGCGAGCCTTTTTGATTATGTCCGTGCTGTGGGTCTGGATGTTTGAGCTCTGGGCAGTTCTTTCCTTGTGCCCTTGTACGTATGCAGACACTATTGTTGAGGCAAGGGGTTCAAATGTAAACCTTACAGTCCTGTTTCCAGCACTGCTTACCTTGTAAAATAAGCATGAGCCCTATTTTACAGTAAGCTTTAAATATTTGCATACATTTGTGTGATGAATTGGGGAATGTAATTGTTTTCTGAGTCTATCCTGTTTCTACCCCACTGGAAGTCAACCTTTTTGTTGGGGGAGTTTGCTTTTGATTACTTAGGGTCAGGAGTCACAGTTAGGAGCGTGCATTCAGTATCTGCTGTAAAACCTGGGCATTAGATACTGGGTATTCTTTGAACCCTTTCTGAGGCTTCTCATTTCCAAGGTACCAGGAGAAAAATCAGTAGTGTTGGAAGTAAACTTCTTGCTTACCTTGTCGATGGCTGAATTTAGGATGTAATTTAGGATGCAACCATGTAAGGCCACCATGACAGTTCAGCAAGGAGGTGACTTGTGTTCCAACAAGAAGTTGCTTGAGGCAGAAGTGGTTTTGGGAGGCCAAGACAGGCTTTGAGGTCAGTTTATGTTCCAACTGGTGCATGCTCTGTCCGAGATGGCTGCAGAACAGGCCAGTTGACAGCAAAGTGCATACCTTTGACTTCTTTCCAGATGGTGGTGTTGGAAAGATACTCTCTGTAGAGTGTCCTTACAGGAAGCTGTAAGTTCTTGATGTGTGACAGAGACCATCAGCTGAGATAAAGAAGTATCATAAATGGTCTCTCATCCCTCAGCAGAGCCTTTGGCAGCTGCAGATGTTTAACACATACATGCCCACGAGTAATGGGACAGCAGCTGTTGGCTTCTAGCTGTGCAGATTACAGTTTACAGGTCAGTTTGGATGAGTTGTATGAAATCCTCTTGCCTTTCCCAGCACTTGGGATCACCTGGGTCTTAATAGAGTTCTTGAAAGTGTGCTAGGATTTTATCATAAAAAAGAAAATAAAGCCAAAACGGAGTCTGGAGATGAAGGGGGTACTTGCAAGTAACTACTGGAATGCTGCAATAAATGATGGGAGTTACCAGTTCTCCAACATCACCTTGTATCTGCCATGGGTTCAACTCAGCTACCTGCCTGTAGACGTACCTAACTGCCCAGTGTCATAGAGGCAGCCTGAAAAGCACTTTTATGCCAGAGCCTGGGTGTTTAGTTGCTTGTGTAGGACTGGGCTCAGGCAATGTGTTTGGCTGTGCTTGTTCCGTAGCAGAACCCAGGCCAGTCGTAAAACCTCTACTGGGCTGAAGCTGACTGGAGTCAAGTAGGATGCACGAGAAGACCTGCCTCCTCTGTCATGTGAAGGTGAAGCTGGTCATGCAAATCTTCCAAGGAGATGTATGGCTTTTGCCTTTTCAGTGGGACTTCTTAACATTTGTGTGATTGCAGGGGGCTGAGGTCTGCTCAGCAGGTATCAGGAGAGATGGTGTTTCAAGAAAGAGCCTTTAGCTACTGATCCAAGCTGTGGGATGTGCTAACATCAGTGAAGAAAAAGCCACTGCTCATTATTGTGCGAGGTAAGTACACCTTAAATAACAACACATAGCCTTCTACTGGACAGCCCTTTGCCAGGGATCTCCTTCATCTCCGTCTGTTACTGAGGAACATGGCATTAGGCCACAGCCAGGAGATGATTGATATGGAGAGCTCCAGGGGAATGCCTGGGTTATTGAGGAAGCCAGGTTCTGTGGATTTCCAGGTCCCTCAGAAGAGCTGCCACAAAGACAAGCTGTTCTCTTCCCCCTGGCAGCTGAGCTGCATTCCAGAGTGTACTAGAAGTGTAAGTGCATGTCTGCTTCCACCTCTGCCAAGGGGGTAGAAAGGCAGGACTTTCCAAAGCAGACTTTGTGAAAGCAAGTTAGTGTTATATCCTACTTTGTTCATGTGGGATTTTATAAACTCCAGCATGCACTGGGCCTCAGACCAGCCCACAGGCTCAGTCTGAGTGCACCTCTGCTGACTTCAGAAGTGAATAATGAAGCTTCAGATAGATGGATATGAAGTTCTGTTTCTTGTTGGCAACTTCACCTGGCTCGTGCTCTCTGGTTCTTTGTTTGTATGATCCTGCCAGGGATTTGGCATATTCCACAGACGGCACAGAGTCTCAAAGGTACTAAGTTCCCAAAAATTTCTTAAAAGGTGGGGAGAGAAGGGAGGATGCTTCCAGAGTTCCTCCAGTAGAGCTAGCGATATGAATATAGCAGTTAGTGGGCATCTGAGAACCCACTGAGGTGTCTGAGAGGATAGGACTGGTGTTGCCTTTGTGGCTTTTGTTGCCCCTGTGCTGATTTCAGCTCTACAAAGGTCCTGGGCATGGTGTGGCAGCAGCTGGGATGTTGGGGCTGTGGTAAATGGAAAATATCCATGTTGCTTAGCATCTGCCTGATGAAAGCTGGATGTGGCTACAGCCAAGTGCAGGTTCTGAATGCAAGTACAGTAGCACTAACCTCCCCTTTGGTGTTCAGGTACATCTTTCTTTCTTGTTTGC
Source organism: Antrostomus carolinensis (assembly GCF_000700745.2). Lineage (NCBI taxonomy): Eukaryota > Metazoa > Chordata > Aves > Caprimulgiformes > Caprimulgidae > Antrostomus > Antrostomus carolinensis. The sequence continues at coordinate 9,181 of NW_010334844.1, read as the reverse complement.
TCATTTCCTTCATGTTTTGTTCCCTCTGCCTCTCCCCTCCTTAATTTTTCCCTTCTTTCCTTCAGGAGTCTCTTCTTGCCTTTGCTATCTAGACCCATGTTTGTCTCTGCCTCTCTGAAGGACCATGGTCTTTTGTGTTCATCTCTCTGAGGAAGAGTGGGAGTATGTTGTTGTGATGCATCCTTCGATCAACTGCTGAGAGCTCAAGCTGCACAAATCCAGCCCAGTGCCCACTACAGATCATCTGCAAGGCTGGCACCAGACACACCTGCACACAAATGTTTTGTAGTCTCTTTCCTCATGAGGACTCCAGACAATGTGCAAGGAAACTAGGCATCTCTGGTAGGGAAGGAATTCCAAAGAGACATTCAGATTCTGAAGGGAGAGATTTTCTTTCTAAATAAGGTGGTTTTGGCCTGCTTTCTCCTGATGCTGCTCGGTGTCTGTGAGTTCCAGACGTGTGACCACTGTGCTGAACATTGTACCTAGTACAAAGCAAAGTCATTTCTCATGGTAACTATGATGGGATTCATCTTTAACACCCAGAGTAGCCACCCTGGACTTCAGAAACAGGTACCTGAAGAATGCCATTTATATGACCTATTTCAGACATGCCTTTTAGAATAAGGAGAAGCTGAAGGTGCCCATTTCTCACCCTTAGCTGTAAAGGAAAGCGCAGCTCACCTAAAGCCTGAGAATTAGGCAAGATCAAATGTGTAAAAGTATTGACCAGGCAGGTAGGGACTGAGACATGAGATGATGGCAGCTCCCTCTAGTGATGGGCTGGGGAGGGAGGGAGGGAGGAAGCCACAGCAGATGGCTGTAGTCATTATTCAACCCAGAGACAGATGGTGGGTCCTCAAGATCTCTCTAACAACCATTCTCACATAACTTATGTTTTTGTGAAAACAGTTCCAGGCTGGATTTTAATCTCGATTTTGTAATTTATATAACATCTCTTCCTTTGCATAAGGATAGTCCTTGGATTACGGTTATCAGGATGAATCCAATCTACTCTTAATTGTGGTTTCTATCCTTATGCAGGCTCCTAGTCTTCAGCCATGCAGCTTTTTTGACCTGTGACTACTGGAGTTAACCAAACCTTCTACTGAGGTCCCTGGTGTTATTCACAGTGGCCAGTCTCTCTGAAGCTGTCTCTTCTAGTAGCTGTACCGATAGTGAGTGACCAGGCTCCCTGAAGTATTTATTTAGAGCACGATCATTGCCATCAGGTCAGTCTTCCAGTGATGAAAAGTACAATACATCTTTCTGCTTTATCAGGTGTTTGGCCTTGTTCCACAGGGACAGATCTTACCAGCTGGTTTGTGTTGCTGCCCACTCTTCTCCCCCCAGCACCCCATCACTGTGGGCTGACAAGCAGAGCCTCTTGCCCTAGCTCAGAAATGCCTGTCTCGGATGTCTCAGGGAGAACCCCTTCAGAAGATGACCTCTGAGGGCCCAGCCTGGCAGACATATCCATTTTCTTTAGAAATAAGATGTAAAGGTCCTTTTGAAGCTGATGGCTTTTCCTGCAGCCTTTCAGGTGCATGCTGAGGTGTCCTTGCCTGGTGCTATTATCTTTTTCTCTTTCTCCTGTCCTTTCTGTCTCACACAGTCCCCTGCATTCATCCAGAAAGGTCTTTTGTAAGCTGCTATTCATTAACTTCCCCTTCCTTGACCTGGTTGTGTACAGTGTTAACAAGGTGGCTCTCAGGACCCTTGGGCATGGCATTGCTGCCTTTAAACCCTCCCTGACCTTGCAGCAGTGGTGGCAGCAGCGTGTCATCTGAGTGTCACCTCTTCCCAACTTGACTGAGACCCACTTTTGGTGATGAAAGATGTTCTCCAAGTCTCTGGGAGTAAAGGGGGGAGATGCTGTGGGCTCTCTTAGGTAGAAGGTGACAGGTGAAAGTAAGAACTGCTGCTGTGTTGCAGTACTGGGTGCACCCTTTACCAAGCCCTTCGGTGGCAAGGCTTAAGGAGAAGTTGCTTTCACACCGAGAGTGACAATCCGAGCACAAAGAAGTGAGATCTCGTTTGTACATTTGCAACTCTTCCTGACGTCTCTGTTTAATCAAAGCTGTGCACCCCCCCAGGCTTTCCCCGGACTTCTCTGCAGCTCCTGCCTTTTGTTTGAAGGAAATTTGTTTGGCTTAGCGTAAATAGAACTTCTCCTTTCTGTGACTGCAGCCAAGACAAACCGAGGATGCCAGCAGCAACAGCATCAGTATTGCCTACACCGTGTTCTGCTCTTGGGATGCTTGTGGGCAGTGAGGGCGACATGGGGTGATGTTGTGGGTCAGACACTGTCCCAGGTTGCCCAGAGAAGCTGTGGATGTTCCTTCCTGGAAGTGTTGAAGGCCAGGCTGGATGAGGCTTTGAGCAACCTGGTCTAGTGGAAGGTGTCCCTGCTGATGGCAGGGGGGTTGGAACTGGATGAGCTTTAAGGTCCCTTCCAACCCAAACCAGTCTGTGATTCTATGATTAATACTGCATCTTGAGTCAAGGTCCCGCTCTGGCAACCCCTCAGTCCCCAAGATGAACTTCTTGGGACACCTGCATGTGTGTATTTGGAGAGAAGCTTCATACTCACAGATGAAGGATGCTTTAGGTGCTTCAAGGGGAACTGGAGTTTGTAGTTCTGGGATATTTTAAAAAGGGCCACTCTGGCCTTGTGGAATTGCTGCTGTTCCCATGATCTCAGAGAAGTGGGAAAGAGGGAATTGTTTCAGGTAGGTGAGAAAGGCTTTGATGCAAGGTGAGCTTGTAAGTGGTGTTCTGCCAGTGCTACTTTGCTTTCTCACTTCAGGAGTATAACTGTGTGTCACTCCCGTGTTCTTAGTGCTGGGGTGACCACACTGCCTGTGTGGACAGAGCCTCAGTGTCCTGGCTGGCAAGGATGGGACTTTCTGCCTATGCAGGTGGTGGAGTTTCCCCAGGTAGCCCTTGTGCTGCTCTGTGGGACCTACAGCCTCTCCCTCTTCAGCCCCAGCCCCACAGTTGCCTGCCTACAGCTCTTGGATGCTCCACTCACTGCAGCAGGTTCAGGGTGGGGAAAAATCCACGTGCTTTGAGGTTCACACGCTGCTATCAGAGGGAGGCACGTGCTTCCTGAAAAGGGTCTTGGAAACCCTCTGCCTAACTCTGATTCTGGGAAACGTGTATTTTGTGCATCTTCCACTCAGGTCTGTTAGGACAGCAGCTCCTTACTGCAGCCAGTGGTGCAGTGGGTTTTGGCAACTGGAGTTGTCATTTTTCCCAGTTTAGATGTATTTAATAATTGGCTGCAGCAATGGCTGTTTAATTCCCTCGCTAACATTTCCAGGGCAGCTTTTTTTTAAAAAAAAAAAAACCCAACAAACCACAAACCCTCTTGCTTCTGGAAATCCTGTAATCGAATCCAAGCTCTGTCAATCTAATTAGTTTTGAAGTGCAGCATCTCCATAACTTGGAGACCTAAATAAGCAGCTTAATGTTAAAACCTCGCTTCTCTCCCAACGCATAACACTGTCCTGCATTCCCCAACAGAAGCTGCTGCTGAGCAGTGCCTCTGCTGAGGTGCCACACGTGCTGACCCCATCCTGGGGTGCTGCGAGGAGCTGGCAGGGAGGAGGTGAATTACCTCCCTCAGTGCAATGTCCCTCCTGGTCCCCAGTGGCACGTTGTGCCCCTCCCTGAGCTTTCTGCCACCTGCAGCAAAGGCAAAATGTCCAGGAGATTTGCATCAGAAATGCACTGGTGGAGCTCTGGGTACAGAGAAGTGAGGCTTTTCAGCCCTTTTGTGTGGGCAGAAGATTTAAACAAAAATAATAAAGGAAGGGAGGACTAAAGAGCATTTCTTAGTAGGACAAGATATGAGGAGGCCTGTGGTTCAGTCTCTGGGTATGTCCCGCTGGCACAGCAGATTCAGAACAAGTGTGTTTGCCCACTGCTGCAAGAGTGAAGCAGGAATAACCCATCACACTTTCCTTGAAGGACCTTGATGTCTCTGCAGTGCCTTGGACAATTTTGGTTTTGTTTGACTTTTTGCAGTAGAAATGATGGTGCAAACATGAGTAAACACCGCGTCACCACAAAAGAGCTGTGGGCATTCTCCTTCTTCTGCTGAGAGCAGCTCGAGTCCTAGAAAGCTGCAGTTGCACAGGACAGGTGTTTCTCAGCCTCTTCTGCTCTTAGATTTCAGTTGCTTTTAAAAAATGTTTTGTTTCAGTTCCTGTAGCAATGATTTTATGTTTTTTTGGAGCAAACCAATCGCAACAGCCTTTCTGTGCTGCTGTGGCTTTTGCTCATAAAGACCCCGTCCTTGCCATGCACTGGATGGAACCAGGACACGCGGGATTTGAGTAGCAGAAGCAGTCCTTCCCACTGCTGTGAGAAAAGGTCACTATTTTCTGCACCTTTGCTAGGCTTCCTCCTGTTTTCGTGGCTGTCTGCTTTCCCTGGGACTGTGGTGGGTTCTT
>NW_010334844.1:0-4685 GCF_000700745.2 Antrostomus carolinensis | reverse complement strand
AGTGTGGAGATCTTTATCCACCGAGATCTCACTTAACTCCAACAGCCCAAAGTGAAAGCCCACGTAGCTGCGAGGTGAGCTCCCAGCAAAGTGAGCCTGGCTCTGGTAGGAGCTGGAGGATTTGGGCAGCATTTGTGCTCCGTCAGGAGGTTTCTGCCCACGAGAGCGTGCCCGGGGGATCGCGGCTGAGCCGGCCGGCCTTGGGGACGCCAGGCAGCCGGCCAGCTCCCGCTCCGTAATTGGGGGAAGTAACCAGCTGCCTTTGATGTCTGAGCCGGGCTGAGAAAACCTGACAACAGACTTCAAAGTGTGTTGTGCCAGCTCCTCTGATTATCTGTAGGCTTCTGGTGCATCCCCCAAGACTGCCAGATTATCCTGGCTAATGCTGCGCTGTTCCACGCGTCCCCCCCCACCCTGCCTGGTGCCAGCCCCTCGCTTTCCAGCCTGCAACCTCCATCCCTCCCTGTCCTTCTGCCCCTCCCCAGTCACTGTGGGTACGTGACAATGGCTTTTCTAGGTGGGGGACATGCCTCCTGAGGTCTGTGAAGCGAAGACAGAGGAGGGATTTTTGGGAGCTTGCCTACAGCCTGCACCCCGGGCTGTATTCCTTCTCCTTATTCAGTCACAAGAGCAGCTTGAAACGCAAGGAGCTCTCTGTGGCTGCCCTTTGCGAGGCACCAAGGTGCTTACAGCCAAGCAGGCACCACGTGCCTTTCCCCTCCAAAAAGCCCCTCCAGGGCTCCCATCCATGCTGCTCCAGGGCAGGTTGAACAAGCTGAAGGGTGAGGAGGGGCTGGGAGGAGAGGGCTGTGTTGCCTTTGCCCCCTTCGGTCTCTCTGCTGGGACCTTGTTGTCTCAAATGAGTCTCTAGTTCCTTTGCCACCTGCACTTTGGTGCTTGAGGAGCCCCAGGGCGCTGGTCTGTGTGAGTAGAGATGCAGAGGGCAGGTCATTGTTGAGGATAGGGGTGAGGAGATGGCAGAGCCGCAGGGCTGAGCAGAGGCCCCAGATCTTGTGCTCCTCCTTGAGCAGTTGGCTTTCACCTGGGATGCTGCATAGCAATGTCAAAAGCTCATGGGGCAATCCTCCCTTTTCAGAGTTGGGATGTTTTTCTTCCAGAGCAAGCAACCTTGGCAGTGGCTGGAAACCCTTGCTGTGCAAAGCCATATTCACCCAGGACGTGGTTTGAGGTCTGGTTTCCTTTGGTAAGTGGGGTTTGTTGCTCCTTTTCAGAAGATGGGGTAGGCTGTGCCCTCTGCTTTGATGGAGGGAAGCCAGCAATGAATGTGATGGCTGCAGGCAGAGGGAACCATGGCTGCCCTAATGACAGGTACCCAAATGGGCTGAGGGAGCTTGTGGTGGCCATTTAGCCAGGCAGGGGATCTGGGTTGCAGCATCTCACATCACCTTTACTGTGAGGGTGCCAAAGCCCTGGGACGGGCTGCCCAGAGAGGGTGTGGAGTCTCCATCTCTGGAGATGTTCCAAACCCACCTGGATGCCGTCCTGTGTGACCTGCTCTGGGTGACCCTGCTTTGGCAGGGGGGTTGGACTAGGTGATCTCCTGAGGTCCCTTCCAACCCCAACCATTCTGTGATTCTGTGATCTCCCTTATGTTTGCCTAATTGCTTCTGGGTCTCAGCAGTCTGTTCCCCCTAAAAACCAACACTATCCATGGGACCACCTCCTTTATCCTCAACAGCTTCCTCCATAGCATTTTGACCCTGCTGTGGGAGTGATCCTTCTTGCCTTATCCCCATCCCTCCCCAGGCTCCTGACAGTGTGCAAGGGGAGTGTCTGGTCAGCACTTCTCTGTCTGGGAGGTTTCCAAGTCACTGTGGATGTTGCTGATGGTTGCTGTGCTCTTTTAGGTAGAGTCTAACTTCACCCTGGCTGCATTGGGCTTGGTAAAACTTTCCATGTTGCATTTTTGGTGGTGTTTTTTTGGAAAGCTTTGGCTCAAAGTGGCTGAGCAGCATCCAAAAAGGGTGCCTGCAAAGGGAGGCAAGAGGAAGGAGGATGGGTATGGAGGTATATTGTTAAAGGTGGTCATCACCTGGGTGAAAGCCAGAGCCAGTGCTGTGGGCAACCTGACCTGCAGCCTTTTACTCTGGAGTGGGAGGTGGTGGTACCCTGCTGGGGTGTGCTGAGAGGTGCTCCTGCTGCTCAGGTCCTGGTGGTAGCCAGGCTGTGCCAAGGACTAGAGGTCAAGAGCATTTAATCCCCATGGCCCTGGTGCAGCATGTCAGCTCCCCAGGTGAGGTATGTGGGCACATGGACTGCCTGGCTCCAAGGAGGCAAGTCCTCTGCTACTCATAGGTATGGGCAGGGACACTCTGTGCTCTGCAGAAAGCATATTTCCCCCTCACTTCCCATCTGGTTTCATCCCCAGGAAAACAAGGTAAGAGGACCTTTCTCGCCATGGATTTGGCTTCCTTGATGTGGTTTCTAATGGCATTGCTGTCTTTGTGAAGGTTTCTCTGATCCTCTTCCTTTACCCTGCTGTGCTTGGTTAATAGCCCTGCTCTGTGGCTGGTTGCACTGATTTCCCAGGGAGGAAGAGAGTAAGTTTTTTGACTTCCCATCCCAAGAAGAGGGAGAGCTGTTGATTTTGTCCACAGAGCATCATCATGGCTGGTGATGGGGCTGGGCCAGGCAATCCTATTCTCCCCGGTTTCTCTGTGTAAATGTAAACAGCGACTCATGCGTCATTAGAGTCTCAAGCTTGGAGTTAAACTGTCCCCGTGTGTGTGTTTATCTGCACACTGACTCTTGGAAGCTCACTGAGCTTGAACTCCAAGTTTCCTTTCCATTTACTCTGTCGTTGTAGCAGAGATGCTTTTCCCTCCTCCAAAGTGGTAAGCGGGTTGGCTTACTGTCAGCAGGAGCATCCCTGGGGCACCGCTGGCAGCGGGTTGCTCTTGGAAAGCAACCATCTTCATCCCTTTCCTTCTGAGATGGGAGGGTTTCATCCTGCAGCAAGGAATGGAAGCCTACCATGCTGTTGTGGCTGTGTCCTGCTGCCATGGGCCACGGGCCCTCCTCGCCAACAAGCATGCTGGGGCACTCCACCACTCGCCAACCTCTGTCCTATCTCCTCACCTCCTCTCTGGAGGGTTACCCTGTGAAATGCTGTGGGACAGCAAACACAGTGGGTAGTGCTGGGTGCCTGGCACACACCATGGCAGAGGAAGCCTTGACATCACCCTTGCCCAGGCGCTGTGGGGCTGGGGTGCTGGCTGTCACCTCCCCAAGGGTGTTTCTGTGCTGCTGCACCCCGCTCCCCAGCCTCTCCCTGACGTTTCTGAGCAGAGGAAACCACCACCACAGGGCAGCTTCCTCCCAGGCGCTTTCGAAATTGCGGGGTGGCTGTCACCATCACCCACAAGAGCCTTCCACCATCCCTCTAGGAGAGGACCCAAAAGCAGAGCCATTTCCCATGGGGCTGACGCGGTGCCTGGTGACTGCCTTCATCCTCCTCTTCCTCCTTCTCCCGGGTGAGTGGCCTGCACTGTGATGGGGGATTTCCTGGGGCAGGTGGGGGGGAAGTGAAGTGCTCCCTGGGTGTGGATGGGACCTTTGTGAGTGGATGGCTCAGCAGAGGAGCTTGGGCTGCGGGGCTTGGTGGCCATGGGAAGAAGCGTGGTGGCCCGTTCTCCTTTCAGCACTGTGGTTTCACTCCCAAACCTGACAGGGTTTCAGTGAGGGGATGTGTGTGGCCCTGTTGTGTGGCTGCTGGCAGTGTGGAGGGGGTTACCTCAGCCCCCTTCCCTTGGGGCACCAGAATTGAGGGAGTGTCACCACTGGGAGCTCTGTGGGAAGGGAGGGTGCACGGGTGTCCATCACCTCCCCAAACCCTCTGCAGGCAGAAATGGAGGGAGCCCTTGATGCCTCCTGGTGCTCCTTGCCTTTGGAGGAGCTCTTGCTGGGCTCCTTTCCCATGTCTTCCCTGGTTTCTGTCCATGGAGCACCTCTGCAGCACCCAGCCTGGTGGTTCCCTGTGCTGTCCCATGTCCTTTGGCTCCTGTGTTGCATCTCCTTCTCTAGCAGTGGTCAGTTCTGGCACCTGCTTCCTTTCCCAGCAGCTTCTGTAGGACTTGAGTGTTTAGTCCTCTGAATTTTAACAGACCTCAAGCTTCCTCCAGTGATCTCAGCCTGGTTGCTGCTCCCTCTGGACAGCTGGCTGAGAGATGCTCTTTAGCCATGAACAGGCTTGACAGCCCAGTGGGCATGATGTGCTGGTCTCTGTCGTATGACCCAGTGTGCTAGGAGACAAGAAAGTTCAGAAGTCTGTTCTTACAGGACTTGTTCTTACAATTTCAAGGGGTGTGAAGTCCCTTGGACTTTGTGCTTTAAAGAATGAGACTGCCCAGCAGTTCTTTTCAGTCTTGTGTTGTGATCCCTTGCACACCCAGACCCACTGCTGTTTTGGGTGTGCAGCCCTGGGGATATATGGCATCAAGTCACTTAGATTGTTCAGCCTGGAGGAGACCAAGAGGAGATCTCATCGTGATCTATATACCCCTGCCATATCCCCATATATCCCCATCATGATCTATATACCCCTGCCAACACCGCGTGTGCCGACTGTTTGCCATCAGGTTTGAGCACCAGCCAACGGATGGTGACTGTTCAGAAGGGACCCCTCTACCGCGTCATGGGGTCCCACATCACGCTGTGGTGCAAGG
>NW_010334843.1:74079-90748 GCF_000700745.2 Antrostomus carolinensis | reverse complement strand
GTGTTCAACATGCTTCAAAAAGAGCTCTGGGACAGTGCTCTCTAGCTGGGTCCTGGTGGCTCATTGCATTTGTGAATAAAGGATTGCGGAGTGAGTCTGAATTCCCTTTTTTAGGACACTTTGTCAGGAATAAGTCTGATTTGTGGAAGGTGAGACTTGTTTTATTGCAGTCTTAGGTGCTGCTTTTCCAGGTCCCATTCTGAGGTGGCTAATTCCCTGTGTGCTTTGGAGGCTCTAGGAATCCCATTCAGGGTTTCAGGTAATACTTTGCAATGAACTAGATTATTTTCCCTGGATTTAATGGTCTATGATACAGATGTTAATAAGCTTGTTGTGTTGGACACTATGGATTGTCAATAGACCTTTATGCATCATCCTAATATGGACTCCTAGAACAACTCAAATAAATCACGTTCTAGGAAGGTCTGTTCTTCCTTGCAGGATTAAGAAACTTCAACATGTCTGAAGTTGGTGAAATGACTAATATTCCCAGTATCTAAATGAATCTGGCCTATAGGTATTGCAGTAATGAGAGTCATAAAGAAATGAATTATTTTATTGGCTTAGCAGAGATTGAACTGTGTGGCATGATAGGTTGTAAGAATACACATAGGTAAAAGAGGTGCAGAAATGGTCTTGAAGAGTTTTCTCATTCATCCGTCAAGTGCATGGAAGAACCCAGTGGTGGTTCTTGCAGAAATAGTATGCAAGTAATTAAAGAGCATGTTATAATACATCATTTGGATAGAAAGCTTTATTATGGCATTGTGGAATTTTGAATCCTCGAGTCTGGAAAATTAACAGTGTTCTTTTATATATAAATCCTTTTGAAACTGTCTCTGGAATTAACCTAGTAAGTCCATATTAGGTATCTGTGCAAGTATGTATAATTTGAAGGACATCATTTTCACTAACTTAAGTAGGAGTCCCATGTTCTGATTTAACAGGAATATTCTGAGTTCTAACCCTGCCCTTTGCAGTGCTTGCAGCCTTCCCACCTTGTGGTTTTGAAGAACATACTCCATATCCCATCATTCAAAACACTGATGAATCTGTCAAATCCTTCTAGTCTGGGGTAGGACATAATGTAATTTCTCAGCTTAGCAGTGAATTGCAAATAAGTATTGTGATTTTCTGTCAGGTTTGCATTAATTTTATAGTGTTCTTGCCTCAGCTTATTCATGAGAATAATTGTGTGAGATAGTATCAAAAACCTTTTAAAGCATAGACTCTATGCCATCTTCATCTCCTCTGTTTTTAATGATGCCTCTCACTCTATCATAAGAGAAAATTTGTTATGACATAATTTGGCTTTGGAAATCTATACCGTCTATTATTCTTTTCCTTTTTAACTTCTACGTGACTGCTAAGTCTTGTTTCAGTATTGTTCTTGCATTGAAGTCAGGCTCACTAAAAATAGTTCCCAGGTTATTCCTTTTCCTTTTGTATTTTATTTGATCTATCTTTTACAATCTTGCCCATCTTTCCTGAGTTCTCCATGACATCTACCAGCCTACTTCACCTTGCTCAAGCCTACGGGTGATGTTAAAAAATCCTAAGTACTCTGTAATCTCTTAGCTATCTTCTCTAACCTGAGTTATTACCCTTTTGTTGCTGATATTATGTTAGTTATGTAATTTCTGCAGTTCTTTCCAGCAAAAACACAGATTTGGATTTCTTCTGTTGATGCTTCCTCCATCTCACTGGACAGAAAGTCAACTATAAGTCCTCTTCCTACAGTCTTTGTCTTCTGATCAGTAATATTATAGAATGCTTTCACACTGTTCTACTTTTTACATTATCTTATGTAACCTGACCTACTTGTCACCTGGTGTGTGGTTCCTGTTCATGATTGCAGACCAGTGTGGAAATTTGTGGCTTTGTCAGATTTATTCTCTTCATATTTTGTCCTTCCTCTGGTTTGAGTACACTTAAAGTCATTTAAGAGGCTGCTAATCTTCCCATTACCTGTTCTGCAAGGATTTACTTGCCTTGAGGTCTTGCTGTCAGTTCTCTGAGACTGCAAATATCTCATTCCTGGAAATACACCGTCTGTACTTTATTGTTGTCCCTCTTTCCATTGGTTCAGGGACATTTTCCAATATCACCCAAAAGCTTTATAGTAGTTATAGTGCAGGCTTAAGAGGGACAAATGCGACAATCTTGCGTTGAGGGAAATAACGGATTTCATATGCCTTGGAAAGTGGAAAAAAGCCCCCATATTTTCAGGTAATTTTATGGTACAATGCTTAAAGGTAACATACAGCTGTCTGTCTAGTAAATACAGCATCTAGTAGCCAACTTGCAAGACTTCACATGAAGATATAAAATCTTTTAATGCTCTAGTGATTTAGTAATCATTATACAAAGATGAAAATGAAATAATGTGTGTTGGATTCCTCTCTTTAGATATATTTGCATTTTAAATATTTACTTAAAATATTTCCCGTGTTGTTTCTTTGTATGAAAATACTTGTGTGTGCTACATCTGCTCCATTTTCCCATATCTTTATTTGTATATTCATTATCATACAGCCAGGTATTCAAATGATGGCATCTTTAAATATAGTCCTCAGGCATTTACACCATGTTATTATATTTGAAGTAACTCTACAGATAATTTATAATAACATGCATGAATTGTTTTCTTACATCTGTTTTATAGGGATCTTCTTAAAAATAATACACAGTCTTTTCAGTGCAAATTTATTCCTTCTCCAAATATCTTTCTCATTTTTTTCTATATGATCTGCAAGTACAAATAAAAAAAAAAGGTTAGAAAAAAAAAAGTTGGATGGCAGAATAACTATTTCTACTGAACATACTTAAATTCTTTTCCATTTTCCCTTGCATTTTAAAGACACCAAAGCAAGTCAACATAATAATCTCTGATTATTTTTAGATTAGAATAGACTGCTTGTATAATGGCCAATACTAGCATTGCCTGATATGTTCACAAACGTATACAAAGTCTGTCTTATAAAGGCAAAATATAGCCAGACTAGGAAATACAGAACTGTAAAATCTAACTTTTAAAATATATTATTACCACAGATGGACAGAATGAACACCAACTCTGAGCTGTCAACTCTGCGGGGTTCTTGCCTTCTCTTTGCAAAATATATCCTCCTTTTACTATCCAAAACTGGTCAAACTAACTTCACAGAAAGCTGCTTTCTGTCCAGCTGTTTTTAAATGCTTTCAATGTGCTTTGGAGAAAATCAAAAGAACTCCAGCTGCCTTTTGGTAAGGAAAAGCTACAGGAAATCAGCCCGTCATGATTGATTTCCTTGCCCTTTTTATTTTGGCTTTTCTTAGTGTTCAGATGACTGTCTCCCAAGGATAAACACCAAAATTGGTTTCAATTCCCAAGGTCTAGAATTTGGAATAAGGAAATTACAATTTTCTGGAAATGTTTTGTGCTTCATCTTCCCACCTGACTTCATAGCTTTTTCTGTTAAACACTTTTAAGTACTTAAAGATGTAAAACAGTTTCTTGTTCTTGAAAAAGTACCTTTTTTTTTTTTTTTTTCAAAATCAAACGAAATGTGAAATATTATCTATATATTTATATAATTCTGCAAGCTAAGTAATATGTTAATTTATCCAGAAAGAAATACTTATTTTTAAAATTTAGCTAGGGTTTTTAAATGATCATCATTGACTATTCTGTTGGCAATGTTCACATTTTTGTGACAATGGTGATTTAGAGTTTTGTTCACAGAAATATTTTTGAAAAGCTCCTACCCACCAGCTATGCAGAAGTCTTAAAAAAAAAAAAAAAAAAAAAAGAAAAAAGAAAAAAGCACAATCACCAAATAAGTCTTATCATAGACTGAAGAAGTCATGCCAAATTTTAAGATTCTGGAAGGCATGAAGGACAGTCACATCAAGGACTTGATTCAGTTCACTAATTTCTCCTTTGCCGTAAGAGGAGGAGGGCGGTGAGCAGCCTTTGTTTTGGTGGATATGCATTTTGTATGGCACAGAAACACCATCCATTCACTGCTGAAGTTGATGGCAATTCTGCCATTAACTGCATTAAGTCTACACAGGCTTCTGGATACTTAGCTGCAATCAGGAGAAAAAAAAAGCTTTAAAAAAAATAAATCTATCTGACTACCTTTCACTGTTTGTACTCTTTAAAAGTAATTTCATTATAAAGTTTGAAAGATCATTTTATATGTTTGCTTTTTTAGTAATCCCCTTTTCTTTTGAGCAAGTGAATGTCTCTGAATGTTGCTGGGATTAAGAGAGGGCTCTTGGTTAACTCACTTTGTAAGAACGATATCCTCTTCCCCATTCCTCCGTAGTTGTCTGTATTACCAGTACTCATCAATTGTGCCCTGTGGCAGTGGATGTTGTCTGGGATCTTTTCTCATTATTTTGTCTCACTTCTCATAAGTCATAGGCAAAATTCTTGAATTTCACAGTGCTTCTGTTTCTTTGTGTGGACATCTGATGGATCCAGTCCCATTCTGTTTTCTTGTTGCCTTATCTGTTGGTAAATTTGATCCTCTTCTTTTTGCTATCTGTCATTTGCCTGAAAGGACACAGATGGTACTCTTTATCAAAACACACCACATCTAAAAGAGAAGGTGTTTTAAGGACCTAAAATTAAATGTGTTTTTTTTGTTTTGTTGGGTTTTTTTTTCCCCTACAAGCGGGATTGTGGCTTGTTACCATGCATATTTCTTTTTTTTCATGAGATGGTGGCAGTATTGACATGTAGCCCCAGGAGTGCTGGAGTGATGTTAGCAGAGAGACTTAAATCTTCTACTAAAGGGAATGACAGGTTTTGATGTAGTGATGAGATGTGCACACTCTTACCTGTTTCTCTACATCATGTAAGTCTTCTCTGAGAACCTGACTGGTTCCAATGAGTTCTTTCTTTAGCTGCTTTGTGGACAATACAGTATGATGATGACTAGACAAGAATACCGTCATGTCAAAACAAGTGGATTTCTTTCTTAACACCATTAAATGGCTGGATGCTGGAGGCAGGAGAATTGGGATGAGTGGGACACCTCCAAAAGGCATATGATCTGTTAAAATCTTACAGCTGATGGACAAGATAAATATCTACTGTTCTCATTTCTCTTGTAACCAAGAAGCTGAGAAATGCCATGATGTTCTGGCATATAGAAAGTCTTCTTAACAGGGGACTTGTTAGATGAATGATCACAATATTCAAGTTGATTTTCTTGACAGCTAAAATGTGCAGTCTAGGTCCAGCACCCTGAACTGTGGCCTCCTCAGTCAACTTTCTCAGTGCCACATTCACAATCTGGTCCATTTTTCCTCCAAGGCTTTTTCCTGCCCTATAGAATTTGCCAGTTATAAACCAGACTGACCCCTTTCCACTTCCATTGGCCCCACACAGAAAACCTAGACCCTTTTGTGAACCACTGGCAACAGAAAATGACAGCGGTAACCAAATTGTCACGTATACCAGGACAATCAGAAAATGTTGCTGTGGGCGACTTCCTCTCAGACCACCAAGATGCTGTGGTCACAAATGGGAGTTGACTAGCCTTTGTGGCATAGATACTTGAAGAGGAGACCTAGAAATTCATGCATTGCTGTTCCCCTGCCTCCATTCCAGTCTTGGCAGGTCACTACAGGACTTGAAGTGGGTGACTGTTAGACATGCTGGAATTTAGACATGCAGCTGCCAATCTGACACAGCTGCTCGGCAAATGCCTCATCTGAAAATGTTTAAACACTGTAGGTAACCCGTTAAGCAGCCACTGAAAATAATTAATAAGTAATAGCACAGTCTCATCACCCTGAGGTACTTGAAGCACTGAACCACTGTGTTTTGAACAATACTTCCGTTCTTCCTACTTTCCTTCCTTGCTTTTCCTGTGCATCCTTGCTGGTGGCATAATGACACAGCCTTTATGAGTGCAATCCTATTCTATCCCAGCCCTCACTGAGATCAGTTGAGAGGAGGTTGTGTAAAGCAAGTTCATTCTTGAAGTGTCTTTACAGCATCTTTCTTCAGAATTGATACAGTCTTTAAATAATGACATTGGGTGGTCCTCAGCATTGCTGAACTCCATCAGTTGCTTCTAATGTGGCTTATCAGTCCAGTAGGCATGGAGTAGAAGCAGCAGAGCAAGAGATGACAGTGTGTTCTAAGAACAATTAAAACATCGTAAATTTTCTGCCTAGGGGGAGGATGATAAATTATGTATAATCACTTACTATATTTGCTGTAATTCAGTTCATAATAGTTCAGCTTTTTATTAGTCATTAGAGAAGAAGAGATGATCTTTTCCCTGGAGCAGTGTTCTTCTGGCAGTGAACTTGTGTTCTTACTCAGGTTTCCACCTGCAAAAAAGATGCTGTTTTCCTTGCACCTTCGCTTCACTGATATATGGGCAAGGTTTAATCCCAGCTGGCTGGCCACCCACGGCTGTTTATTACCATCTTAAAAGAATTTCCATGTTTAGACTGATTTATTTTTTTCCTCGTTTCTTTATAACATGAAGCTATTTCTCTACTTTTCATGCAATATTTTTATCGCATTATTTTGACTTTTCTAGTCCATAATTACTATTTATAAGTAATATAGTTTAAAGCTTAATGCTTTGGAATACTTTTGTGGTTTTTGATGTTTTGTTTATTTATTCCCACCCCCCCAAAGTGGTTCCTCAAACATCTGTGTTTCTGAATTTGTGTCAGTGAATGAGTAGAATTAGTGCCCATGTGAGGAACATTTGCTTCCAGCTTTGCTAGGGCCAGGGATTTAAGGATTGTTCCCTCTTGTTTAGCTGAGTGAGAAGTTGTGGACTTCATGGATAAATCATGTAACCGATTCCCTTTGCCGGGAGGAACAGGTAAGTATTTTTATATTCTTAATGTTGTAACAAAATGAATTTTTGTTCTCTGTGAGGGAAATAATTCCTCTATATATGAGGTGGATGAAATGTAATTTTTATGGTACTAGGCATATTAATTAAATTAATGAAAAAATAACAGTGCAACTATTTATACGTGGATGCTTAAGGCAGGAAAAGAGGGAATGTAAGGATCTGTTATATAGGAAATTCTGTGTGTAAAAAGAGGATCCAAGGCATATGACTTTGATAATATTTTTATAGTGGTAACTGAACTAAGAGTTTCCATAAGTTTTGTCAGAGAAATGTGGGGTTAGGATGGGTAATTTCTGCCAGGGAAATTTGATTTTTTTTTTTTTTATTTGAAATGCCACAGGCTATGTGATATTATAGAAAGTAATTAACGTACAAAGATCTTGCAGTTGTGCCATATAAAAAGCTAGAAAAGGTTTAGGTTGCCAAAATCGGTGTGGGGAAGTGGATTACACTGTTATCTAGGGATAAATTTGTAATTAATTATTTAATTTTATAAATAACACATATGCAGACATTAAAGAAAATTTGTAACTTAATTGCACAGGTGAATGGTGCGATTCTGGCAATGACAAAGTGCCCGCACAACATGAGATTTAACGCCTGGTTCTCCAGAGTTGTGCCATTCAGCCAGGGCAAGTTTCATGCCCCTTGACAGGGCTAACCTGGCAGGAAAGTAAATGTTGTGGCGTCCTCCATCAGTACTGAGTGTGTGGTTCCATGCTGTCTCAGGTTTGGAGATCATCCCAGCCATATTAGCCTGTAAAGTTATCTTACTTTGCAAATTCCATCTTGTAAGAATGATCCTTAAATGATACTTAGATTACATGTGCTGCTGATGTGCTGAAAAAAGGTATTGTTTGGTCATTTTATGCTAATGGCAGCAATGACTGGATCTTGCAATATTTGTGTGTCTCAGAACCCTGTTAGGAAAATCTGATCTGTCTCCCCGTGAGAATACTATTTCTGTCTCTCTCTGAACTTACAAAGAGATCTAAAACTTTACTCTGATATTTTAAGTGTAACTGGTATAAGAAGGTGTGGGTAGTGAGTATCTTCACCTCTAATGTATGCTCCTGCAATTTTTTTTTGTGTAACTATCTTAGTTCTTTACTTGATCATGGAAGACTGTGCACAGAGTCAGCGGGTTCATGCTCATTTTTGTTGCTGAGAAGTAAGAAAAAAAGATATACGTGTCTATTTTAGTGAAAATTTTCAATGCTTCAGTTCCAGGTTGATCATAGAACACAGCACTTCCAAATAAAATGCTAATTGCTGTAATAAAACAAATCCTGACAAACAACTTATCAGCAGAGAATTCTTGCTTTATGTACCAAAACATATTTGCTGGTTTATATTACTGCTCATAAAATTGGCTGATTTTATAGTGCTTTCTAAGGCTAAAGAATATCTTGATTAGAAGACGTACAAATAGAAGCTAATTTTAATTTAACACATATTAGATCTAGTTAATCCTTTTACTTTCTTTAATGTTCTTTATTTTGAGTCAGTAATCATGCAAATGAAGCCTAGGAAAAATATTTTTTCAAAAAATATTTATAGAAATACTAGACTCACCATAATGCCAAAGATTAAAAAATAAATAACAATAGTGGAGCAATTGCTTTTATTATCCCACTGACAGGATTATCTTTTATCAAGTGTCTAAGCTCACATTCTCTCTCCCAGCTTTCTCCTTCCTTTTGCTATTACTCATGAAAGGTTTTCAGAATCTTGCTTATGGAGGGATTGCTTGGTCATGAATCAGGAAAATACGATCACTTTCTTAATTTCATCTTGTTATCTCTCACTTCCACTTTTTTCCTGAATAAATCTTAACTTATAGAACTTTAAGAATTCCTTTTCTTATATCAGCTCCATCCTAATCTTCAGCATCTTTCATCCTCTTTTGCCCACTGCTGTACAGAGCATCTGATTGTTTTTAGACCCAACAGCATATTTTGGGCTGTTACCACTGACCCTCCAAAGTAATATTCATAACTGAAACCTAGTAATGGAATATAGTGTAGTAACAACAAAAAATAAGTAGGATTTTGCTTCTGCTGAAGTTCTGCTTGGAATAAATTAAAACAAACCAATAATAAGCTATACTATGTTTGGACAAAGCAACTGGGTGATTTCTGATAACATGCCTTGCTTTACCTGATGATATTGTACCTGTTAATTGTTTGGCTGATAATTCCACATAATCTTTTCATTTACCTGGTCGACCTGAACTTTCACTAGTACTTTAAGAATGGCTATTTATTGTTTCATTTTTATTGTAATATCAGACTACTATCCTAGAACTAATCTTATTGTAGTTTGACTGTACTTATTTTATTTTGTTTTGTTTTATTTTGTTCATTTGTTATCTTTCTTGCCCCAGTGGTAAGCCAAAATCTACATGAATCAACTTAGATCAAACAGATTTACGCACAGCCCAGACTGGCAATTCACTGCTTTATTGCTAAGTATTATCTCAGAGCCTTTAGACATTGATAGTTTTGATCATAGGCTGGAAATCCTGGCTCGGGGTTCAGTTTTACTTTGTTCATCTCTGCAAATGGTATTTTGGAGCAGGTAAGACTGCAGCCAGTGTAACATCAGAGAAGTTCTCAGAAGCGCTGATGAAAAGGCTCCATCCACTAAGTAATTAAGCACAGTGTGATATATTGATTTTCAAGCCCCCTGATGAGAAAGCATTTTATTCCCTCAGACATTCTAATGACATATTACTCTGTGTCAATAACTTAGGCTGGCAAGGGAGATGCTGGATCACAAAAAGCTAGGTAATAATACAGAATAAGGTGATAGAGTATAAGGACTGTGTCTAAAATGGTTTTCTCTCTTTTATTTACCAAAATAGTATAAACTGAACAAAAAATGTTTGGAAGTGCTGTATCTTAGTTTGAGGGGGAGGGTCAGTTATCCTGTGGTTATGCATTGTGAGCATATTTTAGAAAATGGGAAGCTTGTATTACAACCTGAAGGTTGGAAAGAATTTTTTCATAAAAGGATTTTTCCTGCTAAGACTTGAAGTTAAAAACCTTCTGAGAGAGAGATTGTGTCAATTCCTGAAAACAAAATCCTGTCACGTTTCAGTTACTGTTCTGCTATGGGTTGTTTAAGTTCCTTTACTCAAATTCACATATATTTCAGCAAACTTTTTTTCAGGAAAAAAGAAATCGAGTTCATTTTAGGAGTGATTGAAAACACTGACTTTGGAAAAATGTTAATGATGCCATTTAGGCACGTGTTTTGACTCTTACCTTCCATGGACATGGAATGACCTGGGTCTTTCTCAGGACTGTTCTAAGTGACAGTGTAGAGCCCCACAGAGGGATGGCCACTGCGTGGTGGTTATAGAAGGCACCTCTGGTGAGGCTGTCCTCTAGTGAGGCAAGTCTGGAGCTCCCTGAGGTGTGCCACAGGGCTCCTGAGCAGATCTGCTGGGCAGGGGGGCACCAGGTGAGTTGGGAGCTGGAGCAGGGCAAGCAGAGCAGAGGGCTGGGCAGACCCCAGCTGGCACAGCCAGGGGCTGGCTGGAGAAGGAGAAGCCCTTTTGTGTTTTTTTGGGGGCCATTCCTGAGGTCAAGTCCTTATATGTTGGGAGAAATCCTCAGAGGCTGTGTAGCTGTTGGTCATGCAGCACGGGAGTGAGCTTTGCTTGCTTTGCTTTTCTGTTTCTTCTCTCTGCTGGCTTCTCCCTCTAGTGCCCTGGTTCTTCCAGCCTGCCAAACCATTTCCTTGCTCTCTGGTTGAACTGGTCACAATGAGACTTCTGCTTGCACGGCTTGGCTATGTGCACGTGTGGCCAAGTGGCACTTGGGCTGAGCCACCACCTTCCCTTGTTGCAAAGGATGTTTAATTGACCTGAACCAGTCAGGCAGTCTGTGTGTGTCTGTCTTTATATTTCTTTGTGCTTGTGGCTTGAGACAGGACTGGTAGGGCTTCCTCAACCTGCCCCTTCCCTCAAGAGAAAAAACTTGCCCCTGTCTCCTCAGCTATTCCTCACAATGTCCACTACTGCTGCTGCTCCTGCTCTTCTCCAGCCCCACAGTGAAGGGGCCAAAGCTGAGTGTTACATCTCCTGATTTCAGTGTAGTCCCCACGTCATGGCCATGACTTTGACTACTCTGAGAGTTCTCCACTGCATCCCACTTTATTTCTCCAGAAAGAGACCTAACTTCCCTTACTGCTACTTTGCTCCCATGTATTGGTCCTTTTCCCTCTTGCCCTTCCCCTTGCTTCCCTGCCCTTTGTATTTATTATTTATGTTTGAAGTAGTAGCCATGTTCCAACCTTGCTTTGTTTCTCGTATTTTTGATAGGCAAATACCACTCGCCTGGCTGCATTTTGGGTGAATCATCTAGTGGGGAAGGGCAGCTGCTCAGAGGCATGCCAGAAGTTCACAAAGCAGCACTGAGCCGTGTGAGGGGACTGTAAGCTAACCCTGCCCAAGGCTGGTCGCAGCCCCATGCTGATGAGTGCAGGCACTGTTACTTTGGGAAGAGGCTTGATGCCTGTAGGGTGAGTGGTGGCTGGAGGGCTGAGCGGGAGGTGAGGTGGGATGGTGCGTGTGTATCTGTGCTGGCTGGGGAGGGATACATCTGCAGTGGTGGTGGTGGTGGTGGGGTGGCTGCTTGCACCCATGAGTGGCTTTGCAGGGTGCCGTCATCTCCAATGGAAGAGAGCAAGGGTTTGTGCTTGGCCCATCATGTTGGTTATCAGTAGCAGCTGAGCACAAGCTTCCTCATGAAGGACATGAGGGTAAAAGAGGGAGGATAAAGGAGAAAATGAGTCACGTGGTGAAATGAGGTTTGGCACTGCCTAGGAGTTTAATTTGTGATCTAAATGTTGGAGTACAGCGTGTGCTTTTCAGCTTTGTAGGTGACATCAGGCTGGCAGTGAGAGCAGAAACATCGGGGGATATGATTAGAATTTGAAATGACCTTGATGAATTGGGACAAATGCCCTGAAGACCTCAGAGATGATTCAATATGGAGAAGCTCAGGCTGGGTGCTGAGGTGGAAATTATGAGCTGCACAGCTCCAGGAGGAGAGCCGAGGTAAGGAGTCCTTGCAGTGGCTCATGGAGGAGAAGGAGTATGTGACAAAGCTGAAAAGTCAGTGGTGGAAGGAGAGAAAAAAAAAACCTGTAAAGGTGATTAAGGTTTTTGGTGACTCAGGGTAAGCTAACTACTGTGCTTAGCTTTCATCTTATTTTCAACATGTCGTCACCCCATGAGCTTTACTATGAAGATCAATGGTGTGGCAGATAAATTGTGCATAAATTAAATCCTTGTTGCACCATGGATCAGGTTGTATTGCAGAACTGTTTCATCAGGGTTTGATAATTCTCACCATATAAAAATCTAACTGGATTTATAAAACACAAACAATTTTTTCCCTCACAGCAAAGGAGAAACTTTAAGCCTCTGATGTCTTTTTCTATGATAATGTAATTAAAAATATGAATCAAAAACTCAACAAATACAAAACCAGTGCAAGATTACAACATATTTTTCAAGAGAGCATACGGGCAATGTGTGGCTCAGACTGCCCAGAAGCAGCCATTTGACCAACTTGTCAGACTAGATACAAATATGTGTAATTTTCTTTAAAACTGCTGCCTGGTTGGTTACTTATGCATGTGAATGTCTGCTAGGTCCCAAAATTGGCTTGTGAGGATTGTCTAAGGAGCTCCCCATCAGAGGTTGCAGCCACATCTATGGAAAGTCACTCATAGAACAGTTTGTTTGGAAAATACCATTACGATCATCTAGTCCAACTGTAAACCTAGCATTGCAATGTGATGAGTAACTTTGAATGCTTTTGTAGCAGGGGACTGTGGTGCCTTGGCTGCTTCCCAGACTACAGTGGTGATGTGGAGTAGGGTCACAAATAACAAGGGTTGCATATCCTGCACAGCTCCCCAGAGGTTCCTCATTTCTGCTGCTGAGGCAGGCAGCTGACTTTCTGAGACCCTAAGAAATGAGGGAGGATAAGGGCTGAAGGGACTGGCTCCAGGAGCAGAGCGAGTGCTTTGGAGGATGTCGTCTTCTTGTTCCTCTCTGTGGCACTGCAGGATTTAAAGGTATCTGGGCCCAAAGGAGAAACACGTGTTTTCTAGCTTCCCTTCCTTCACTTGGTCAGATTGGATGACGTCCAAGTTCCCCAGTAGTTCTGGAAGGAATTGTTCAGATGTGTTTTGGACAGCATGATGCACAAAATTACAAATTGTCCTGTGCTCCAATTTGCTTATAAATGAGTTGGCTTTAATTTGAAAGCATTATATTTGTGTTAGTGTTCTGCCAAGCCAAGACTAGCATTTAGTGACAATGGGGCTGAGGGCTCTTTTAGCATGTGGTGGTTTTAGCCTGGCCAGCAGTCAAACAGCCACTCACTCACCCTCCCGCAATGGGATGGGGGAGAGAATCAGATGGTTAAAGTGAGAGAACTCGTGGGCTGAGATAAAAATAATTTCATAATTGAAATATAATAATTACAATAATAATTATAATAAGAGTAATAATGGAATATACAAATGAGTGATGAACAGTGCAGTTGCTCATCACCCACCAATTGATGCCCAGCCTGTCCCTCAGCTAGCCATCCCGGAGCAGAGACAGTCCCAAAACCAAAACTGCAATCCCAGAAGAGTGAGCCCGAGTGATCCCCAAGAGAATTCCAGAGATTTCTGATCAACCCTCATTAATACACTGAACATGACGATATGGAATATCTCTCATTGACATATCCAAATGCCAACTTGAG
The DNA here is from genome assembly GCF_000700745.2 of Antrostomus carolinensis. NCBI lineage: Eukaryota > Metazoa > Chordata > Aves > Caprimulgiformes > Caprimulgidae > Antrostomus > Antrostomus carolinensis. Next base: position 77,091 of record NW_010334843.1, on the reverse strand, counting down.
TTTGCTAATTACTATGCTCCCCTAGAGTCCTTTGCACCTGCTGACTAGCAAAGCATGGGGAGGTTGGAAAGTCCTTTGACTTCCAGTGACAATTGAAAACACTGGTAAGTTATCAACATTCTTCTCATAACAAATCCAATACTGAAACAAAACACAGTGCTATTCTAGCTCTTAAGAAGAAAATGAGCTCTATCCCAGCAAAACCATGATACAGCACTAGGTAGTATAGCTAGAATCACACAGCGGGGTGGCCCTGTCTCCCATGAGGACTCTGCTTTCTTAATTAACCTATGTGGGAGCAGAGCTGTGCTTACCCGGCTGCCAGACTCAGAGTGGCTCACGTGAAGCATCGGCAGTGTGACTATGGGGCAGATAAACTGTGTGTATGGAGGTGCCCTATGGGTGACTTCCAAAATTAGTCATCACTTACCATTATAAACCTGAGAACTTTAAAGGTTTTGGTGATGACACCTTGCTCACAAGTGTCACAGCTAATAAAAGGTCTGTTGTCCAGCTGGGATTATAAACTGGCATATGAAATCAATCTGCGTTACTTGTGTTAAATAATAAATGAAACTGTAAGTCGTAAGTAATATGGTTGTGTATATCTGCTTTCTTTCACTAGAGCAAGATGAAAAATTTGTTTAGTTCTCTCTTTTACTTTCTAACTTATCTTTGGCCCTGCTTTAGTGTAATTGTTCTCCTGACCTGCAGAGTGTCAAACCCCTGACTTCAACCTCACTTGCCTTTTCAAGCTAGTTTGCCTTGTTAGTCTGTTCACTGTTGAATTTGCCCTTGCTGACTTAATCTTTCTTAGTATTTTTCTTGGCATATCCTATCTGGCAGCCCTTTATTTATCAGCAATGTTGCCACAGAGGTGCTAAGTGGTAGCAAACTTTCCAGAGACCTCCATAGGCAACTGGCATTTCTCTTTTCCCAGACCAATTGTCACATCAGCCTCTGCTGGGAGGGGAGTGACAAAATGCACTAAAATGATCTATAATCATGGATTGTGAAGACAGGACTAACTCAAGGAAAAATACCCCCTTAAACTCATTGTTCCATAAAAATAAATAGTCATTGTTGAATAAGTTAGACATGCACACTTCCAAGTAGCCAAACTTTTATTTATTACTCTACAATTACAAACTTGAGTTTTTACTCTCTATAGTTGCAAATCTTTCTTCAGTTCCTCAAGCTGCAAAGTTTTTGAGGCAAGGAGAAAGAGTAAGAGACATTTTAATCCACCTTCCTTTATCTGTAAGATTGTGCCATAGAATAGCTTTCTATTACTTTCTTGTCAAGAGGTAACTGACAGCAGCACTGGGGTACTCACCCATTCTTTTGGGGGCTTTGCAGTGTCTTGTACAGCAAATAATGTCAGAAACAGTGACAAATGACAGTGGCAAAGGACCAGCATTATAACTAGCAAAACATTTGCCTTGTGTGCCTTAAATCTTTCCTGTTCTCTGGTTACATTCACTGATCTAAATACAGGCACAACCTCTTCCTATAAACCCTTTTGTGATTTTTGCTGGCATTTTCACCAGCCCTGATTTCTCTAACTGGCTCATATGCATTTAGTCCAATTAATTATGTTGCACTTTGGCAGCAGCTTTCCACAAATATCTTCCTCAGACAGTGGTTCTCAAGGGGTTGTGCATTCAGATGTGGTTATGAACCCAAACAGCTCATCTGGAGAAGAGGTGCTTTCAGTGAGATGTGAATCAGAAATACAGAAGTTGGGTCACCAGCTGAGGTAGACCTTTCTCTTGAAAGCCATCTGCAAAGATCTCTGTGTACCCTGTTGAGAGAAAATTGAGGAAGGGTGGATTTTGCTGAGAAATAGTTTTAAAAGTCACTTTCTTCCCTGTCCCTGAATAGAGTTTTTGCAGACTGATCTCTGTGCAGGTAGACTGTATCTGTGGATACACCTGTATCGGTGTGCCTGCAATCTGTGTCAGCCAACCTTCATCTACAATGTTCTTTTTTCACTCCTTTCTCTTCCTCAGTGGTACCTGAACACATACCAGGACATAGACAAGACCAGTGGGTAGGGGTGCAGAATAATGGTGTTAAGGTGTGATTTCCCCTGTTGTGTTTTGTTTTGGCAGCCTATAGAAATCACTACTAGGTCACTTTTCAAAGGCAGCTTCAGAGCTATTGCCTTGATGTGTAATCTTCATTCTGGGTCATTTTTATAGAAGACACATTTCTTTGATGTGTGCTTTTGACGTGGCTTTTACATCTGGACCTGGGTGAAGCTCAGATGATTAGCAGCGTAGAGTCTGCTGTTTCCTTGGAAGGAGCAAGTCGCCTCTGAGATTGCAATGCAGGGAGTCATGGGAATTTGTATCATCAGGTCCCTTCTGGCAAGAGAAGTAGATGAGCATCTGCCACTCTCCCAGCTCTGAATGGGACACGGGTCAAGTCAACTAACCTGCAGGCAGCAATTGCTTCCTTTGCTTTGGTGTCCCATTCAAAAGTAGGGTGTGAAAGTTGGAGTCCAGAAATTTACTTTATCACTGTGCCACAACACTTTTCAGAGTTGAATAATCCTGATTCAGGCAGTTACGAAGTGGCACCTGTGGGGTCTGTTCTTAATGAACAATAGTAACTTCTGGTTGTCCTTAGTTGAGGGAGATGGGGACAATTGGCTGGGAATCCTTCCCTTGGGACCTAATGCTCATTCTGTCATTTAAGCTACAGTGTAACAGCTAAGGATTGGTTGTCCTACAGTACATAATTTTCCTCCTCCCTGTTTTGTTTCTCTCAGAAAATGAATAGTAATACAATTTCCCTACTTTATTTAATTGATTATTTGGCTTGATAATACTATTGCACCAAAATGTCAGAAGAAAAGCTTTCAATATTGAAGTCTGCAGGTTGACCTTTAAGTCTTTGTTCTTTAAAATGGATTTGAACTTTCTTGCTCATGGCTTTAATTCATTGATGCATCTTAATGGGAAATTGATTTTTTTCTCCCTAAAGATCACATTTACATTAAAAAAA
>NW_010334843.1:68884-74054 GCF_000700745.2 Antrostomus carolinensis | reverse complement strand
GAAAGATTTGCTAATAAAATGAAAATGATGTCTTTAATATATGCCCTGTGTTTCGGGATTTGAAATACTTTTCATTAAGGAAAGGCTCATGATAATGCTGTGACTTTTCCTCTCATTAAACTCTGCTATATTGCAGAAAAGTGAGAGATGATTACTAGACATTATCTGTTCTTGCTTTACAGAAGACCAACAAAATGAGGTGCAGTCTCTGTCCTTAATTTTTAAAACTAGTAGAGCTGAAAGGTTTATCTTCTGTTTGTTCTCTAAAAACAAGCAAAACCCAGAAACCAACAAACAAAAAGCCCTCTAAGTCTGTCTCTTTTCTTGTTGGACTAGGACATGTAGTATAAATCTTACAAAGCCTACAGCAAGACTGGCAAAATGCCGTTCAGATGAAAGGGCATCATTATAAAGTCAATACCAAATACCACTAAGAGTGCCATTAACATGAAAAGAAGAATGAAAAAAATATTTCTGTCTGATCTGAATAGCATGGCTCCAATTTTGTTTTTCTTGCTAAATTCTGTTAGGCAAGACTAGAATAAGATTGTGGTTGCTGTGGCAGTAGCAGAAAACTTGTGCAAAAGTTGAGACAAAGCTGCTCCTTTTATCTAGAGTCCTTCAGTGCAAACCGGGGCAGGTCCCCTCTTCCTTCTCTCCTTACCCCCACTTTTGCTTTAGCCTACATCAGCCAGCTTTGGACCATCAAGGGGCTGTTCTGGGTACTGAGAAACATCAAGCTCAGCCCTCTTTCTTCTCCTCTTAGAGTGAAGCTGTGATGAGCCAGTTTCCTTCTGATCTTGGCCCACAGCCACCTCAGGGCCTCTCTGGACCCTCCTTTCTTCCTTTCTCTGATACAGAAGATGTTCTTATCATAAAGGAATTATAATCAAAATGTTTTGAGAGAGGAAATTTGTGAGCTGCACGACTTCTAGAAGAATGTGAAAAATGTGATGCTGGGATAGCAGAAGTATTGTTGGGGTTGGGGATGACAGAACAAGAGCCAAACTGATTGTCTTGGCAAAGAGGTGCCTTTGAGAAATGTAACGGTGTGGATTTGACCCCAGTGGTGCTGTGAGTCAAGTTCCCTTCCCTGAAGCAATGGGTTAGACCTGCAAAATTTGTAGCACCCATGTTTTATATATGTGTATATACACACATATACATACATGTGCACACACCGACACAAATGGTTTTTTTATGTCCATTTAGCCTGCATAGTTGAAAAGATGTTGCTATCTGTATTTGCCAGCACTCTACATGCTGTACATTCCACGAGGCCACTTCTACCACAGTGTTTAGGAGAAACTGGCCAAATGATGTTGATGAGTAACAGGCTGCTGGCATGATTGTTTATAAGGCAGAAAGGAAGACTTCTCATCCAGAATTAGTTATACTTGCCAAACACCATCTCAATCTTCAAGCTTTTCAGAGTTGGTCCAGTTGTTTTTTGGGTTTTTTTTTTGGTTGTTGTTTGGTTTTTTTTCTTAGTTTTTTTAATTTAAAAAAAAGTGCCTTTTAGAGAAGTTGAAAGAAAAATATATTTGTGGTTTGGCAAATAAGACTAAAATGACAAACTTTCTACAACAAAAAAGATTTTTGGAAAGGATTTAGTAAAATTATTTCTGATTCTTGGTAAAAACATTTTTACCAGTAATACATGTTGAAAATATTTCCTAGTGTGCTTTTTGAAAAGCAATTCACTTGAAAACTAACATATTTGTAAGCTGTTTTTTCTTTATTTAAAAATTTTATAATGAAATGCTTTTTTCTTGAACTGTGTTGGAAAGAAACTGAAAAATACTAGTCCATCCACATCTACTATGTCCACATCTTGGTTGCCCATAGTCCCCTTGGAATTTAAGAAGATAAATTTTTGAAAGGCATTTTAACTTCTACCATTCAAAATAATGTCTGGGGGGGAGGGAAAGCGCTAAAGTTTTGGTCACTGAGTATGCATGATTTTAAATATTAGGTGGCATGGTTACTTTTGCTGTTAAATTAGTTTCCTGTTGCACCCATTGGCAGTGCACAGCATGTCACTATTTACAGCATGCTTGCACCTTGCTACCCTCCTGTTACACCTAATTGTAATGGCAAGCAATATTAAAATCTCGTTCTTCTGCCCTTCCAGAAATGCAGCTTGTCCTGGTTTTTGGCTGGGACAGAGCTAGATTTCTTTTTAGCGTCTGGAATTGTGCTGTGTTTTGGTTTCAGTGTGGGATTTGTTATGAGAGGAGGGTTGATGGCTTATTAATGTTTTCAGTTGTCGCTGAAAGTTGAAGGACTTCATGTTTTGCTAGTCTGCAGGTGTAAGATCTGGGGGGGAGTGAGGAATATTAAAATTATTAAATCAAATTGGCATTTGGATATGGCAATAGGATGTTCCATATTATATAATGTCACGTTCAGTATATTAATGAGGTCTATCTCTTGTTGGGGCTCTCTCTTAGGCTCTCGCTCTTCTGGGATTGCAGTTTCGGTTTCAGGATTGTCGCTCCTCTGGGATCATTATCCAGAAACAGGCTGGGCTTGGTCAATGGGAGGTGAGCAATTGCACTGTGCATCACTTATTTGTATATTTTATTATTTCTATTGTTATTTTCATTATTTTAAGTTTTATTTTATTTCAATTCTTAAATTGTTCTTATCTCAGCCTACAAGTCTCCTTACCCTTACCCCTCCAATTCTCTCCCCTGTTCCCTGATTTGATAGCGGAGAACTCTGAGGGATGTGACATTCTCTTGGTCTACAAATACTGACAGAGTGCCTGAACTCAGATCTTGAGACCGTCTTTGCTTTGGGCAGCTGGAGATTTTTGACTATTGAAGTTCCCGACTGTGAAGGTTTTATTTCAGCAAGATTCCCCCCCTTCCCCGAACTGGAAAAGGTAAGAACTGTTCTACTTGTAAACCAACCAAACAAATAACTTTCTAGTTAGTCCTGCTAGTCATCAAGTTGATTTAATTATCTTACTGTAGCAAGATTCCCCCCCTTCCCCGAACTGGAAAAGGTAAGAACTGTTCTACTTATAAACCAACCAAACAAATAACTTTCTAGTTAGTCCTGCTAGTCATGAAGTTGATTTAATTATCTTACTGTACCACTGCTTCCAAATGGCCTAGGAGACGTCGCTTGAAGTACAGTGAAGTATTTGTCATAGAGTCAGAATTTCTTGGCACTCCTCAGAATTGCTAGGTTAACAGTCTGAAGTATTATTGCTTACACTTCTTGGAAACATATATGAAATGTGATTATTTCTCACCCCCAACACATGCCTAAGCAATAAGCATCCTTGAACTTTTCTCACTGTATGGTAGGGTCTTGAGGTAAAAGCATACCATATTCTCGGGGCTTTAAAAGCTCTCTATGCCAGAAGAGCATGATGGTTTTAATACTAAGGGTAAATTAAAGTCCTTACCTGGTAAAAATAAGAATTTGGGGTAATATTCTCAGGTGCAAATGGCTGTGGTGTTCAGGAAGTTGATAGGGTTGTTACAAATTTGTTGCTGCTGCAGACCTGTTCCTATCACTTTCTGGAACACACTTACCAGAGATGGACCCTTCTAGGTGCTATGTATCTGGGTTACAGTCTCACGGCCATTACTTTTAAAAAAATTGTGGATATCCCCTCCCCGCTTTCCCCCTCCGTGCCCGTGCAGCAGGTCCGTCTGCTGGCAGCTGCCTGTAGGTGGGGCTGCCGCTCCACGCAGCCTGGGGCACCGGCAGATGTGCCACAGATGTGGTGCAGATGCAGCCTGTGCTGAACTGCAATGGCCAGCGAGTAACCATCTCCTTTAGCAACTGCAGCGATGCAAAGTGACCACAGTTTTAAAATATTTTGTTTTATTAAATGTTTAAAATAACATAAACATATTAACAATTTTATGGCTGAGGTTCTCATAATTTGTGACTTTACCATTTTATCTGATATGAGAGCTCAAAAGATTACACCCTAACATTAGAAACTTTGTAATTAAGGTTTATAACAGTAGGTTGTCTCATAGCTAACAAGAGAATAGAAATAGCAGATAGAACCATATAAACTTTGGACAGTGGGAGAGTACATATTTTACTATAAACTGGGGTCTGCCAAGATTATTTAAGAACAAGAAACCTTTTACAAGCAGTTTCATGTTAATCTGAACATACCAACTCAATTCATAGTTGACTTTTAAGCAATAGAGAAAAGTGGGATAGTACATCTTCAATTATTCCCCAAATATGCATTTATTTTATTTATATAATTTTTTTAAGTTCTCTTAAGTAAGTCTGTACCACCTTCATACTGATATTTAGCACCATGTAATGGGATATTAACCATTTAGCTTCTGGGGAATGTTACAGTATGTTATTTACTCTGCACTAAAGGGTCCAATTGTAATAAAAGTTCATCCTTGCTTTCTGCGGTAGAACATCAATGCTGGAAGAGCAACAGCATGCTTTCAACCATGAAGTTGTAGCTTATTTACAAACAAAAGAATGCCCCCCTCCCTCTTTTCCCACTTGCTTATTCATGATGAGGCTTTGATTAATAGTACTACAGGTTGGGTTTCCTTTACACTGGAAACTAGGGTAGGTTTAAATCACTTTGTCTTAAACTGAATTGGAACAGTGCATACCAAACAAGCACAGCTTGGCATTTCAATATGAGCTCCACTGTTTTTACCATCTCTTTATGTTGTATGAGACGACTGATGGTGAAAGATGTAACTATACTCACAGGCAGATATAATGATGTTTTCTTAGAAAATGTAAAATAATAAATTTCTTGAGGAGGTGGGTAATATGCCAACAACCTGTAATAAACCAGTAGGTCTGTTACCCCCAGCTCCCCACCCCATACCAAGAAAGAACTGTATTTTCTTAACAAGGTTATTGAGATAGAGGGTGGTGGTGTGAGAAATTTTTTTTTTTTTTGGTAACAGACATGCTGGAGATAAACATCTTGGTTGTCAGTCAAAAGGCAGTTTATATTCAGATTAATTTTAGGAATTTGTGGGGGATTTTTTGTTACTGCAATTTAATGAAAAAAAAGAGATACTTCTTAATTGCAAGCTTATGCCCATTGCTCTTTGGCAGTGAAATGATATTCAGTGTTTCATTGCTTTCACACAGCTGTTCATAGCTGGGGCCTACAGACTAGCGTATATGCATAGTATGAACAAAA
>NW_010334843.1:68491-68845 GCF_000700745.2 Antrostomus carolinensis | reverse complement strand
AGAAGCACTGCAGGCTACTGACACCGTCAGGGGGTAGATACACTGCAAGTTCATAGGGTACAAGCAATTACAGAGGATAATCCCATCCTACTGTCTCATGGCAGAGATTTTTTTCTTTTGTGGCTGTGCAGAACGATTGCCACAGTATTGTTCTCTATGCTGCCTGCTGGTAGCTGGGGGAAGGACAGAGGAGTCTTTTAGTTCATTTTATTACAGGAACCCAAACTGGTAAAATGCTTATGGAGCTCTTCCCCCACCCCTTTGGAGGCAGAGTCCTCTGAATTTGGTAGCTCATACTTCTGTGATCCCTTGAGTTTCCCTTGCCTCGTTGAGCTGGATGCTCTGTGCCTAGCA
>NW_010334843.1:0-68465 GCF_000700745.2 Antrostomus carolinensis | reverse complement strand
AATGCTCCTCCTACTCCTCTCTCCTCCCCATAGCACTGACCATGCTACCTCTGTAGGAAAAAAAAGAAAAAAGCTTGAGCCCTGCTTCAACTTTATAGGTATTAAAAGCTCTAGCCTTCAGCCATGAGTAAGATCCACTCGTGAGTTGTTGCGTTAATTTGTGCGTGGTCACCACAGGCCCTCCGGTTTAACTCGGTAACAACTATATTTGACTTTTCTTCTGTCAAAAGCTTGTGAGGATACATAAAAACCCCAAGAGAGAGAATAGGGAAGAAAAGAAGTGGCTGTCACTCAGTGTTTTCTTTTAGATATTCTCCCCAAAGCTTGGGTTTCTTCAGAGCAAATACACTGACGAGCACACATCAAAAAGAAGTCACTGCTTGAGGTAAGAACAAATTCTTATGCCAGGTCCAGCTCTCCATGATGACAGTCACAATTGGCACCCAAAGGCCATGTGTCAGTCTCTGCACTGAGGTTTTTATGAAATATTATGTGGTTCAGACAACCACCTGAAAACACCTCAAGCCACAAGAAAATAGATTAAAGATTCAAGTTTCACTGCATGTTATGTCTGTGTTAAGAAAAGCTAACAGTTTGGTTTCCCCCCAGGCAAGGCCAGAGCTGTGAAGCCAGCTGCTGGGAAGGCTGCATGGGCTGTGAAAGGTCTCCAGAAGAACACGCACCATCTGCAACAGCTATGCTTCTGCAACATCACAAGCAGCTCCTGCTGTTTTTCAGGGTGGATTAGTAGCTTTGCCGTGGCTGTTACTTTCAGCAAACCACTTAAAAGCTTTAAAACAGGATACCACCATTGTTCTGAGTGAAACCTGAAGCATCTTCTTGCACGTGCAGAAAACAGGTCGGGACATGGTCACGGTGAGCAAAGATCCATTTCAGACTTGTTGGGACGATACAGCCTGTGCAAATAGCTGGGAATGCCTACAGGTATATGTATGGAAGGCATGGCATGACTAGCATTGGGGAAGGGAAGGCAGGACACCTTACTCCTAGTTGGTCTGGTGTACATCAGTCAGCTGTTGTAGATGTAGAAGGTCTGCAGTATTTCACTCTTCTGTGAGATTTATGTTTTTCTCTATATCATGTGCACAGCATAAGACTCCTGATCCCCTTAGCTGTTGCTTCTCTTTATACATAAGGCAGGCACTTAAAAAGACTTCTAGGATAGGAGTTAAAATTCTTATCTACTTTTTTTTGAAGAAGTTTGCTTCAAAATAATCTGCAGTTTTGTTTCGGTTTTTAGAGGGATCCCTACAGCAACCTGCCTCACTCCACCAAGGTAGCCACGGTCTCTGCATAGCCAAGTTAGACATGTATAATACAGCTGGCCTTCATCATATACACTGCTAGGGAAGCACTATATGAAATGTCTGGTCCCCAGCACCTGAACCCATAGCTCCTAGTTTCCCTTGCAAACGTGCAATGCACAGCACACACCGTCAGCTTTCTGGAGCTGGAAAACACATAGCTAACAACCAGTACAGTTTCATTTTGAAAGTATGTTTTCAAGGCAAGAGCTTAAAAAAAATTCTGTGTCTTTGTAAACTGGGTGCTCAGAAGTAATGTGTGACAAACACAAGGGCCTTTGTGAGGTAATAAAATAGAATGCCGGAGCCCTGCCATTTTAGAGACCATTTTTCTGGTCAGGTTCTGCTGCAGGCATCCTTTGAGAATTGCTCGAAAATAGATCTCTGGGGCATACAGAGGAAGATTAATTCCTTACACCTTCAGAAAGGCTTTTGAACTAGCTTGGAGGCTTAAGATATAAATATACTGTCATCCTAACTTACTCTTGCCTGTACTGCCAAAAACAAGTATAATTTTTGAAGAATGCCAGCTTTGTAAATACTTTGCTAAACAGCAACTGTGTCTTTTTTTTTTACTTTTTCAGACAGCTACCATGACACAAGACTAGAGAAATTGGATGCTGCATTGCTTCAAGAACTAGCTGTTTTATAGTCTGATAATCTTGAAGTGCTTACTCAATGTGATCTGAATAAAAAGTAGTCCAGTATTAATTTGACTTTGAAAAATCTGATAGCATGATAAATCTGTTGCTGTTGCACTAAGGCTGTTCTTGCACCAGCTACTTTGAAGAAAGCTCTTTTTCTCTCTCCCCTGCTACAGGAATTCATATTTCACTAGATGAAACAAGTATCTCCAATAGCTATGGGCATTAGGAAGATCCTTTCTAAACTGCAGTGTAGGACAAAATGCATTACCTTCATAATGCATGACTGTTAACACAGAAGTCAATGAAACCTTTTCTGTTCTCAACAAAAAAAAAAAGTTTCAGACTTTTTAATTCCCACTGAGAGGAGCGTCAGCAGATCTGGCCTGGTGGGATTTCCTCCATACATGTCTTTCTTTGCCAGTGGAAGTGATCAATTGCAAAGTGATTTAGCTCTAATGAAAGTGTGAAGGACAGTATCAGGCTGGTTTTGAGCTACAGGGAGAAAAGTTTTCTGCAGACAAATGGAAGGTGAGAAAAAGACCTATTCCTCAAAAACAATAAAGAGTTTCTGAATTCTTCTTCAATCTCTTAAGAAGTCTTCTCTCCATTCTCAGAGTAAGCACAGCATTTTTCAAGCCAAAAAAAATGTTCTAAGCAAGTGTGATAAATGTAAGAACAAGGCATTTAAATAGACTGCAACCTTAATCAGACAGAGGAAAAATACCTCTCCATAAGAAAGCAGCTTGTGAGTGAGTAGAGTCAACACAGGTACGTGAATTCTATGTGTGACTTCAGTTATGGCTTGAAAGTATCAGTCCTCAGTAGCAATATAAGACAAGCTCTGAAAACTCTTCAGTGTGTTCACTGGCCTAGTGTAACTGATTTCCATCCCCCCCACCCCCTTAAGTTTTGAAAAACTGAAAATGTGAAATCATGTTTTTCAATAAGGTACCATTTCACTGAATGAGAATGAAGGAATAGCCTCTTTAGGAAGACCTCTTACAGGTTAATTTCCTTGGCTGGGTCTTCTCTGATGGCATCCTTTTCTTCCAAGGTTGTATGCTTTAAATTTAAATCTACTTCTTTGAGGAAGAAGATGGGATTAAGATAGCCTAGTAGTATATGGGAAGACAATGACTTTGGTTAATCCTTGCTCTTGCACATGAGACTCTAGATGAACGGTTCCAGCTTGACCTGTTCCTAAAGCTTCAGTTATGGCTTTAAAAATTGGCCTTGTCCTATGGAATATAGACCACCATGTATTAAAGCATTAGTTAAAATTAAAAAGGTGAACATATAACAGTGCACAATAAATGCAGGCTGCTGTTGGAGGGTGTGGATTTTTCTGCTACTTTCAGACCCTGATGTCCACAGTTGCTGATTAGAGGAGATGGAGGTCCTTCTGGAAGAGGCTGGTTGCTGCTGGATGGCTTCAGTGCCTGAGGGTGCTGGATGCCCTGAAGTAGGAAAGGAACTTGTAGCAGAGGCTCACCACAAAGTACCAGATGTTTCGAGCCATCTGTGACCTTGCAATGAAAATGCGCCAGATGATGACAAGGAGGGTGGTATTGAACGCATATCGGATGTTCCTCAGCCTGAGAAAGAGAAGGAGGCATCTTACAGAGGAAGACAAAAACAACAAAAAGCTTAGCAGCTTGCTTCATTTGCTACAGGTAATTTTATAAGAAATTCTGCTTACAAGTGGCCCTTAGGCTTTTTGCCATTCCTCTTTTCATGAGGACGCTGTGCCTAAGATGTCCCTACCATCTTGACAAGGAATGTGTTGGAAGTTATGGTATAGTGAATAGTTAATGGGATAGGTGGAATACCTGTATTGCAAGTGTCTCTTGTTCTGTGTACTCTCGTTTCAGACCAGAATTGACACTGAAGTCATAATAAGAATTGTTTTCTTAACTATAGTCTAGGTCAAATACTTCCTGCTTTGATTTGGTATAATGGCTGTTTTTTTTCTTAGTAGGATTGGTGACAAGCTGGAGGACCTCTGCAGGAGCTGGTGAATAAGGTTTGCCTTTTTGGTTGAAACCTTGCCTTTAGTGTTGGGAAATTACTCAATAATTATAAATGGTCTTCACGTCTGCAGTACTGCAGCACCATGATTTTGGATTTGGGTTTTTGGGGGGTTTTTTGTTTGGGTTTTTTTTTACCATATATTTAAATAGGATTATTGGGTCTTTAAGATGCTAATAATCTTTTCCTCCGATTCTCACTTTCCCAGTGTCTGACCAAGGGAAGAAAGCTTCATACCTAACGTTCCCAAGACTGGTTAATTTTCCTAAGAGTCCTTTTTTGTTGTTGTTTTAAATTTTATTATTGCACTATACCACACTGCCTATTATTTGGGTGATGAGGCAGTTACTGGCCTGTTACAGAGCTTCTTATAAATCCTTTAAAAATGGCCCAAGAATGAAGAACTTGTTTAGGACTCCTTGCTATGGCAACAGGCTATTCTATGCTTCTAGCATTTACAGTGTACAAGAATGATTTTCTTAAAGGAAACAAGCTGGCTCTTACTCCAAGACAGCTGTTTGTTATCCTTTTGCCTGCATTTCTCAGTAAATGGGCTGGAGAAGACAGAAAGAGCACAATCTTTAACTGAATAGAAGGACAATCTCAAATTGCTCATTCAGACTCTCTTAAACTGTCACCAAGGATTGGATGCATAAGCTCTCTCTCCCCTGGTTTTGGAGAATTTTTGCCCATTTCTCCCAAGGAATTAGAAATTACAACTTTAAAATGAAATTTAAATCATACATATGTCTCAAGTTTTTATGCAATGTCTTTGAATTTCTAAAAAGTTCTAGGCACTTCACAAAATCTAAATCTGACCCTTATCTTTCTATTGTAATTCTGAATGACGAGGAATTTTTGCATTCATGTATTCCTCCTCTTGTGCATGGTAACTTGATTGCTTGGTCATCTGCTGGGAAGGCATAATATCTAGCCCCTGATCATTAGTGTTATCAAAAGTTCTCTTTTTCTTAAAGGCTGGAAAAATTAAATACTGACAACCCTCTGCCCTAAGAAATAAGCTATGCTATCTTTATCTCCATATTATTCAACAACAATTATTGCAATGTAAATAGAGTAATTTTCCTCAAAAGCCATTCAAAGTAGCCTGGAGCTCTTGTCCTTGTCACTGGGTATGACTTACTTTCGTAAATGCTGCTTTGCTGCTGGAATGCCAGCCATGTCCTCATTTAGCAAGTATTTCTTAGCACCTAGGCAGTAGCTTTCAATGTATTCTGACCAGTGCAGCTGACGAACATCAAAGTTGTATAACTGGGATTTAAAGACAAAGAGCAGAAGTTAAATGCCAGAATTCAAAATAAGTTCACTTTAAGCATCAATTCTTCATTGAGCTTCATTCCTGACAAGGCCCTCTCTTTTAAGTTCTTAAAGCCACCAAGTTTCCAAGAAGACATGAGCACTATTTTTCACAGCTATCGATGAATGTCTTACCCAGCTGGGAATTCAGACAAAGCAAGCAGAAGTTTGCTAGTGCTAGCTGGCAGAGAACAAAGATAAGTTTATCTTTCAAGTGGCTATTTGTGCATAAATATGTGTATTTGTACATACACACACAATATTCATGGAAGAAAAATGGCATTCCACTCAGGTAAATGGATTCATTTGAAAACCTCCATGCATTTTTAATGTGTCACTAGAATTATGTATATAAATGAGTTGGACATTGTACATTGAATCACCAAGTGCTTCTGCATCAGTATTAACTCTGTGTTGTGCTGCCTTCTCTCTCCGCATCTAGATCAATAGAAGTCCAAGAAATGGGTTACTCTGGTGTTTGGCATCAAAAATTCTCATTGTAGAGCTAATTACCCCAGATAATTTCAAATGCTGATATTGGAAAAATTGTTACAAAAAACAGGACACCAAGCTCTTAGGCAGCTGTCTTGTCTATTAGAGCAAAGAAAAGATTTGTAAAGAGAAAGAGGTTTTGTTGTAGATATGTTTTTTTTAAAAGGAATGAGTGAAGTGAATGGCATTTCTTACTTACAGGGTCTTACAAGAGAAGATACTCAGAAAAACACCTTTCTTTCACCCCCATGCCAATCCAGGCCATTTGCTTTGGTATCAGACCAGCAATAACTTGAGCAGAGAGGGGTTAGCTAGCCATGTCCAGTACAGGGGGTTAGCTACTGTGCACATCCTAGAGTGTCTGTTAGGTATGTATAGAGATCTATGCTGCCCATAAACTATCTAGTTTGAATACTGCTTATAATGTAGCAGTAGCAGCACTGGATCCAGTGCATCTCACCAAGTTCTCATCAATGGCTTGGTAAGACTAAAACACTGTCCAGCTTCCTTGATGCTCCTCCTCCTCCCCCCCCCCCCCCCCCCCCCCCCCCATCTTCTTCAGAACTAGCTCCTATGGAACCATTTAGGTTCCCTCTACATTGCCACTCCCCTTAGAAGTTAGAATTTGTTGCATGCACTCCCTCTGCAGACTAGGGAAGAAGACTCTTGACTCTAGTACTGGGAGTCTGCAAGAATTTAATGAGGTGAGTGAGAGCAGTTTGATGTGAATGCCTAAGTATGTCTTTGCAAGGAGATACTAACCAAAGGTGCATTCACGCTTATCATAAATCTACTCTTTTTATTCCTTCAGTCTTTCAGTAACAATCCCATTCTTAAGGAGCAGTATTTCAAACTTATAAACACTAGAACAGAGGTTGACATCTTGCAAATTAATTGCTTTTTGGGGACTTAAATAAAACAGGAATTTTTTCATGTTCAGTGTAAGACACTATGTATTAAATAAATTTCCCCATGCAGTGCTCATTAAAACCAATGTGGATGAAAATGTCAAAATCTTTGAAGTAATCTCCGTCTAGATCACCCACCACAGCTGCCATGTTAACCAGAAAGCCTTCAGTGATTGACCTGTCTCCGAAGAAAGATCAATATACCTCAGAAGAAAACATTCTCCTGTTATAAATGGAAGGTTCCTGATACGTTATTTAATAAAACAAGGAGAAAATAAATTATTTCAGGTTAAAGTCAATTCCAGTCATCTAGGGAGATATCGTTGTCAACAATAAACCAAACTAATTGAAGCAGATGAACAGAACTGGAGATTAGCAATCCATATTAAGGACATACTTACCTTTTTGTCCTCTGTGTTAAGGTGACTCATTAACATATTCATATTATCCGAAGACCAGTCCCAGGACTGGGTGGAGAAATACTGCAGGAGCATCATAGACTTGTGCAGTCGATTGATGATCTTCATCATTCTGAAACATCAGAATGTCAGGAATGTCAGAGGTGGATCGGAAGTTGGACCTTATGCAAAAGCTGTCGGTTTGCTCTGTAGGTGTTTTCACCAGTCCAGGTGAATAGGCATTGCAATTCCTGATGAGCACTGCAGTGGTGCTCACCAGGCTGAGGACTTGCTCAGCAAGTCTAACTGCTCGAGCTGAGTCCTGAGCCTACAGCTAACCAGCTTTTATTGTTCCAACATGGGTGCAAACATGCGTTTCCCAGGGCAGGACTGATGCTAAACTTACTGGCCAGAACTAAAGTAGGGTTGGAGGCCATATCTACATTATGTACCACATGTGAGGTTGAAGAGCCCATCTGAATTAGTATGAACACAGCAGATTCCAAAACCACAAAGGTATATTGTTTGCCTCCCAAGGTGGATCCTTCTCTTTTCTACCACACAAATTCTTTTCTGTTCTCAAGCCCGAGTTGGCTCCTGAAGCAAGGCTCTGATTTTTGGAGTTAGCTCCAGTGCAGCGGTAACTGCATCTGCAACATGGACAAGCTCTAAAGTTCAACTTCAACTTTCAGATAATGGCAAGATTTTAATGTCTTTGGGCTTCTTTGATTGCCTTTTAAAAAAAAAAAAAAAAAAAAGAAGTTTATCTTAAAGGCCATTCTTCTCCCTGCATAATATAGTGGCAGTTTGGAGGGTTATTTTGTGTCCCTCCTTATATGGGAAAGGTTTGATAGCATGCAATCCTGGTGGATGACCTTGAAAATCATCTAGTCCATAAGTTGATTTTTTTTCATGTGCATGTCTGTGTAACTGTCTGAGTGTCTCCATGGAGTGAAGCTGCTTCAGGGGCACTGCTGCTAAACAGGGCCTTTGGAAAAGTAGGTTCAGGTCTTGGCTTTTTTTATTATTCATTTTTTATATAAGAGGGGATGACAGTAATGCTGTCCTACCTCACAGGATTTTTTTTACAGTTGTCCCAATGGTCACAAGTGCAAAAGGCCTCTGGGAAGCAGTTGTTTTAAACTGTGATATACAGCACTCTGTCAATTTTGAGAGAACACCATGTTCCCTTAGACTGGATAAGGGCAAGAGAAAGCATTAAAAGGCTGATTCCTGTGGAAAACAGAGCTGTTTTCATGAGAAACTTTGAGCTGCCCAGGGGGTAACACAGCCGCTGTGACAAATAAAAGGCGGCAGTCTGGGGAAGAATGGTGCCAGGCTGGCCTCTCTCCGTGCAGATGTGACTGGCACGACGAGAAGCACTAAGCACAGCAGAAAAAGACACAATGAGTACATCAGTTCAGAGAAGAACTGTGCAGCTTACCCAAAGTGAATTGAAAGAGCACCAAAACCTTACATAGGCTCTCCTGCTCAGAATTGAAGTGGTTTTCATTTTAGAAGCAAAGCACACCATCATATTAAGGGAACCTTCATTCTGCATACTTATGTGCACATTGACTGAATGCAGTTTATCTAAACTACTTTAAAATTACTTCAGATTAATCTTCCTGATTGTGCCTGTGTAGGCAAGTACTACAGGGCAAAGCTCTGTGAGCATTTTAATACACTTTAGGAACTTGGGAAACAAAGTATATGGCTCGATTGCAAAGATCTGAAGTTGGGCAGCCTTGAAACTGGCTGCCCAAAACCTGCAAATATCTTTAAAGTGCTTACTAACAATGGAATCCATCAGAAAAAAAAAATAAGAGAATCAACTGTCTGTCCCTACTTACATTTGAAAATAGGCTTCCTGTCAATGTGGACAGAGTAAGTTCTGACTGTAGATCTACCCAAAGCAATATATCTGAGTGGCTAAAAGTAAGGGTCAAAAAGAGAAATGAAGCATCTGAAGAGGTATGTATGAAATCTGTGTTTCATGCTGATTGACCTAAAAATCTTGTGACCACATTCAAATGATTTACTAATTTGCATGAAGGAATGGTCCACTAAAAAACATCAGCCAAGCAAAAACATGCTTATCTGCAGCCTCTGAGAGACTATGACAAAGATTTCTTATAGAAAATCTCAATCTCTACTATGGAGGGACTGAGAGGAAAAAAATCAAGAATTAGCTGTCACTGATAGGCTTATTAGCTACACTTCAGAAATGCATCTTGTCTTCTAGAAAACTGTTTACAACAATGATTTACTTGCTCCCATAATGAACCTTGCAGGAGCAGATTCCCAGGTGCGACAGATTGCCCCAAGAGACTACTAATGACATAAACCACATTATTTTCCAAGTCATGGATGGATGTGCAGCAATAACAATACGGCATTTAGGGCAGTTTTGCTAGACATCTGAAAATTTATGTGAAACTAACTAATGCTTAAAGTAAGCTTCTCAGGAGAGGCAGTATCTAAAAGTATAAAGCTGAAGGAGATGACTCCTGTACCTAGACTTTGGTAGATGGGGTACTGCAAGTCATAACTACAGGAGGAACTACAGCTGAGCTCCCCTCAAGTACCCTGCTATTCAAATTAGTGAAGGGCGTAGGCTGGTCCTGAATAAACAGCAGACTTGCAAAACCACAAGCAGCTCCTAGATAACCTATTCCATATGATAACTCATCACCTTATGATGAGTTGAGTATGGATACAGCAGACAACTGAAGCCTGGGTCTTGGTCCTGGCAAATAAGTTTCTTCTTTCTGCAAATCTGGCATAGAGTCATGCCGAAAATTCAAGAAACTGCCATGAAGATGGCTTGTACTTCAATAGATGGGGTTGACAAGTGGGAAGACAGTTAAGCCTAGGTGCTCTGTTTGAAGCAGAGGGAAAAATTAAAGGGAAATATTAAAGCAAGTTCAGTGACACATTCAGCTTCTTTTATTTGAATGTGGTTTCCTGCTCTTAGAGCATAAAGGTCTGATATTTAGGTAGCTGTGAAAAAAATAAAGAATGAGCTGCTACTATGCTTTCTACTACATAGTGGCAGTATGTGGATGAGGTTAAGTAGCATGTAAAAAGAAAAGGGGAATTATATTTTAAAAGAAAAAAAAAAGACTCTGAACTCACAAGTTCATTGCTGTGCTGTTTGCTCTGGTTACAAATCTGAAAGTTCAGGTGAAGAGATCTTTCTCAGCAGGAGTTCACACTGAGCTCTGTTTGAGATTTAAGTACAGTGTTGCAGCCAACATCCATTCTCCACCTATGCCAATCAACTTTATGAAAGAAATGCCAAGATCTTACTGCTGCCTGTTACAACAGAGTTTGGAGATTCCAGCCTATTTTTGCTCATATTCAGTTTACCTCTATTTCTAGGGTAATTCTTGCTTCCTGGATAACTGGAAGTCTTTTCATGGACCAATTTCCCTCCATAGCAGAACATATGAGAGAAATTAGAGCAATACATCAGCCAGGGATCTCCCTGCAAACAGCTGAAGAAGGCAGCTTTCTAACAAGCAGAGGAGCACAAAGCGGCTGACATGGAACATAGTGCTGGCATACTGCTCTTGTGCTGCACAATAAATTCTCTGCTGTGGTGGCAGGGAGTAAAGAAGGACGTTGGCCGAGTTATGTTATTTACACCACATGGGACATGTGTGCCTGTGTACTTCCAAGCCATGACACTGCCAAGGCTCAAATACCAATTGTAATGGTAACAGTCCTTATAAATAGAATTCAGAATTTATTAATACTCAGAAATCACCTAGATTTTAGGGTGCTGGCAACTGCTAATTACGCATCTGATTTATGGGGAAAAAGTATTAGAATGTTCTAAACCTTGCCAGTCTCAAGTCCTTACACAAGCTTGAGTCTTTACTCATGACAGATAGAGACAATCACATCAGAAAGTTGCAATAGTTGAAGTCTTGCTATACAGAGGACTACATAACTAGCAGTCCTCTCCTGCTGGCTTGGCAACCTCTGAAGCTTGTAAAGCTGAGTTTAAAACATGTGCTGTCCCCCAGGTCCTGGAAAGGGCAGGAACCCTAGGCTATGCTTAGCTACGGCCATGCAGTTCCTTTTCTTTTTGATCAATCTCCTCAAGACAAGGCCTGGAGATGGGAAGAAAACCCAGAGCTCCAGGCTGAGGAAGTCAGTTCTCAGAACTTGTTAAAGATCTGCTCTCCATAACAGTGGCAGGCATGCAGTTTCTTACCTGGGCTTTCTCCCGGTGAGCCTCATGTACAGGTCATAGAGTATGGCCGGTGCCTTGTGACTGACAGTTATCCAGTACTGGTTTATCAAGTAGTTGGATGTCAAGTGAGCGTTGGGTGTTCGAAAGGCCTGCTCCAGTGGATTCCTTTTGAATGTGGACATGACATACTGCTCTGTAAGAGAACAGGCGTTTTACTTAAAATCAGATATTTAATTTCAGTTGAGTTGGGCACAATCATACCAACATGCTGCCGTAAAGCCCAAGTTATGGTGCTTAACACACTTAACCTCCAGTTCTGCGAACTACGTCACCAAGGGTTGGACAAGATCACCTCATCGTCCCTTCTGGCATTAAAATGGATGACTCCATCCATTGCTTATTTCAAAAACAATCTGACTCTAGACTTAATAGTGGCAGACATAGACTTCCTTATCAAAACACTGAAATGTAATAGAGGAAAAGCAGGTAGTTGTAGCCTGAAATGCTTCAAACCAAGGAACTGCAGTTCTGCTTTCACCTACAGTAGATGTAGAAGAAATTGGTGTTAACATATCTTCAAATCACCAAAAGCAAACTTTGATCTGCTAGCATAAAACAAAATGACATTTCCAATCAAATTTTCAAAAGGGCTGATGGCAGTATTATTCTGTGTCAAGGATAGGTTGCTTACACACACAGGGTGCTGCTTCTAGAAAGACTTCATTAGATCCTTTCAAGCCACAACTGACCTACAGCACCAAATACCTCAGCCTATTTTCAGAGGTGCTCTGGATGCACTAAAGCAGCAAACTGTCTTGCATCCTTAACTTGAAAACTAACGATAGGGTGGTAATTTTTCATTGTCTTTGTATGTTAAGGCACAAAATATGTTTGGCCTGATTCTGAGCTCTTCCAATGGCACAGTGCTACAGAGGTGGCATCTAGACATGCGTATCTGGGGCATTTGCATATTGCAGAGGCTTAATAGAACTGCAATAGTTTAATATAAGACTATCGTCCTAGGGACTGATAAACAGATGGTGCTCCTATTCCTAAGCACCAGTAAGTGCAACAAAGAAGAATTATGTGGGCTTTTGTTACTTTTTTAAAAATGAATTTGAGAGTTACGACATCAGTCTGTGCTCATATTATAGTTTACCCTCCAAGCTTATGTTACAAATAGAAAATCAGATAAGAATTTGCAAGTCACAAGAAACATCCAGATCATCCTTAGATAATCAGACTCCAATCATAATATTCAGATGGTTCTCTCACATCTGCAGTCAGCTCATTACTGCACTTCATGCAGTGATTTTTGCTGTCCTTGTTCTAAGTAAAAGCACTAGAGACTTGTTAGCCACTTAGCTGCTAAGTTGAGATGAAGACTTTTAAAACAAGACTTTTAAAATAGTGCAATTTAGTTTTTAGTGCAAGTTCATTGTTAATTTGTGTCCGGTACAGATGCAAGTTTAATAGCTGAAGACCAGTTCTCCTGAAACTCATCTTGCATCTGAATAGCTAGAACTGACTGCCATCCCGTTTCACGTAGCCACACTGCAATGACCATAGAATAATTTGG
Organism: Antrostomus carolinensis; assembly: GCF_000700745.2. NCBI lineage: Eukaryota > Metazoa > Chordata > Aves > Caprimulgiformes > Caprimulgidae > Antrostomus > Antrostomus carolinensis. The sequence goes on along the minus strand of NW_010334843.1, from coordinate 55,567 downwards.
TTGGAAAAGACCATTGTGATCATTTAGTCCAACCGTAAACCTAGCATTGCCAAGTTCACCACTAAAGCCTGTTATCCTGTGCCCATTCAAATAGCTCATGGATCAGGAGAGCAAACCCATGAACTCTGCTGCTTCTCCCCTTAAGGAAGTTTCTTCAAGAGGCACTTTAATCCCAGTTTATTTACAAACTCTCATCTGCTTATCAATAGAAAAGTTCATTTGGTCACTTCATTTCCTAATAAACACATTACTTTAACAGGGAATCACTGATATTTTGGAATTGAGATAGTTTTGATATTGTCTGCAGCACGTATTTATAGCTCTGTTTATCCAAATCCTGAAGTTAATATACTAGAGAACTAGTTTTCAGCTGTAAATTGGTTGAGAAGGTTTCCCTTTGGAAACATGTTAAAGACATTACTACTGCCTTTCTTTTCTCTTTGTGTTTTTGGCATCTTTGGCCAGGACAACAAGAAAGAACTAATCAGTAAGTGGAAAATGTAGCCCTTGTCATTTCGGATCATCAGCCATACACCAAATTCACACAAATCAGCAACACCCTTATCATCTTGGTTACTTAAGGCTTGTAGCAGAAAATGCAGCTGTGATAAAGGAGCTACAGTATTATGCTGTGATATTACTCACAGTGAGAGGAACATATGCCAAGAGCAGATGAGATAAAGTCAGGAATTAAAGTGGTTTTGTTCTAAAATGCGCATAAAGCACCAGTGAGACCAACGTGACTTACTGGAAGGAAGCTGGGAAAACACTAGTGTTGGATGACTTGGAACAGTTAATGCTATGGGCATTTCCTTCACGAACCTCCCTTACCCTGACTCAGCACAATTGCTCTGTCTCCTAATTTCTGGAAACTGTTCAACGTTGCAAGCGTAGCACGTCTTTTATGCTCCAATAGTTTGTTTTGAGGGGAGAGAGAAAGAATCAGACAGACAGATGGGTCAGGCAGGCAGAAAATCCCAAACCGGAAACATATCGCCTCTAGGAGCTACTGAAATGACTTAGTGGGTGGGTGGTTTTTCTCCTCCGACCACAGCACAAAAATGCATCAGCAAATTCTACAACTCAAAGGCAGATTTAGCATGGGGAGAATCAGACACCAGTCTCACCTAGGTAGACTGTCAAGGATAAATTGAAATTAAAGTTGCACATGCTGAACACCATTTTAAAGCCTGCTTTGAAGTTTAGTTTCGAGCAGCAACTGCACAATGTACTTCAAAGTCAGACTAGCAAGACTTAATATTGCAGCCAAGCAGAATACACTTCAGATTAATACTCAGTTGTCTGACCACATTTTGGTAAAAGCAGGGAAAATAACAGTAGTAACGGAAGACAATAAGAAAAAAAAAACACCAAGGTATAGTATTATTTGGAAAGGAAATAAATCAGTTAAGGTTCCTTTTAACATTAAGGGTTTGTCTTGTATCTGGAGATTCGTAGACTACACTGGTCTGCAATGGATGTTTAAGCATAAGATCTTAACTAGACTTAGATATTTTTCAAATAATTCTCTTCTAGATTCTCTTTCTCCTTCCTCCCAGCTCATCACCTTTGTACTCAAAATGTCCCCAACTCAGACATTTCTGTTCCCTACTATTCCATATCATATAACGTCATGTTCAGTATACAAATGAGGGTTCACCAGAACGCTCTCTCTCTCTTCCAGGATTGCACTTTCAGTTTTGGGATTTTCTTTCCTCTTTTTTTTTATTTAATTTCAATTATTAAGTTGTTCTTATCTCAACCTATGAGTCTCCTTACCTTTACCCCTCCAATTCTCTCCCCTGCTTCCCAGGGCAGGGGAGAGTGAGCAAGTGGTTGTGTGGTGTTTGACTGCCAGCCAGGTTACACCATGACAACGAGCCTCAGTAATTTCAACATGATATGTGAAGGTTAGCAAAGTTAAACACAGTTGGAAACAGGCTTTCAAAAGCAGAAAGTAATAACCTGAGTAGCAGATGCTGCCCCATTGCTAAGGAGGGAACTGTTGGGTGAAGTTTGGTCCTTCTATGCAGGGGCTGGACGACTCAATGGCAGCTCTTATTTAAGAGAGATCACAGCTCTGAAAGGCCTTTTGGAAGTGCATGCCATGAGACTGGATGACTAGAAGACACATAATAGTGACCAGACAAAGTAATATGAATGGGTGAGAAAGTCTGTCACATATATGAAGATTTTAGAATTGTGTATTTACCGAAAATAAATTTGTAGAAGACCGAACTGAGAATTCAGACTGGATGGCTGCAGTCCTAACATCCTAATGCAATAAACCTTTCCCAAACTAACTTATTAAACCGTGTAACATCTTTAAGGGCAAAATTTTGCTCTTCAATACTCCATTCTAATTTCTGTTCATGAATCAACACCTAATACCTTTCTGCAGCCTGATGCTCTCAGGAAAACTGTGGCTACAACATGTGGTAAAAAGAGCTCCAGAGTGTTACCCAAGGAGAAAATTTTGCCCTCAGTCCCATCATGCAGCTAAACTGCTCATGCAAGTTTCTGCTGTACTCAGGTGATTTCATTGCTAAATGCACAGTTAGGAGCAAAGTGACAAAATAAGATCAGTTACAATGCATTAATACATTCCCATTTTCATCAGTAAAATTACGTTGAAAATGGATTAAGAAAGGCAAACCTCAAGTAGAAGTGTTACGGTGGCTGTTGCTTAAAGTAGCAGCCTGGGAAGAGCTTTGCATATACTCCTGTGAAAAAGCCACAGAAGAGCTGACTTTACACATTATGAAGATTTACTACATCACAGAATCACAGAATCACAGAATGTTAGGGATTGGAAGGGACCTCGAAAGATCATCTAGTCCAGTCCCCCTGCCAGAGCAGGAACCTAAATGAGATCACACAGAAAGGCGTCCAGGCGGGTCTTGAATGTCTCCAGAGAAGGAGACTCCACAACCTTCCTGGGCAGCCTGTTCCTGTGCTCCGTCTCCCTCACTGTAAAGAAGTTCCTTCTGAAATTTAAGCGGAACCTCCTGTGTTCCAGCTTATAACCATTACCCCTTGTCCTACCATTGGGCATCACTGAGAAGAGCCTGGTTCCATCCTCCTGACATTTGCCCTTAACATATTTATAAACATTTTCCAGCAATTATCTATGAAGCCTCACCTCTTCTCTCAGACTGACACAAACCACAGTTCCAGCTTATAACCATTACCCCTTGTCCTACCATTGGGCATCACTGAGAAAAGCCTGGTTCCATCCTCCTGACATTTGCCCTTAACATATTTATAAACATTTTCCAACACTTATCTATGAAGCCTCACCTCTCCTCTCAGACTGACACAAACCACAGTGTTAGAGCTCTCATAAAAAAAAAAAAAATGCCAGGAACTTGGTGTGATTTTCTCACTGCTCAGTCAATTGCTGAAAACTCTTCCCTGCTAGATCACTTGATCAAATCTCATGGTAGGACATTAGTAGGACTTTCCGACAAGCCTGGTTCTGAAAATGCAATTATGGTCTGATCTCCGCTGACTCACAGTTTGACAATTAAATAATGCAAAGACAAATGCAAAGCAAAGGCGGAGAGGTGAAACACCACAGCAGTAATTTGCCAGCATCCTGTATTTAAAGCACAATGCTATGAATTAATGTATAACAGAGAGCAAATCAGGTCCTGTACATCCATCCATTAATGTTCTGACTGCATGTAGTATTTCTGCTGCTTGGCTTCAGCGTGAGTTTTCCACTGTAAGGGTGTCAGGATTTGTCTCCCTTTCTTTCACCACTGCCTTGGAAGCACGTCCACTTGAAGAAAAGTCAGCCAAGAAAATATTTTTAACTCTTCCACTGACAAATTTAATGATCAAAAGGCAAACCATTCTTGAAGCACACCTGTCCTTTCAAGGTTTACCTTCTCAAGTCTACACCAATTATTTCTGTTTATGATTTTTTTCACAGAAAGAGGAAGAAAGGCTTCTCTACTTCCATAATATACTAGTTTTCATTCACTATCAAGGTTATTGAAGTGTTTTCAAAGCACAACGCCACACCCCCCAACCCAGAAAAGGTTCTCATTCAGAAAAGGACAATGTCCTGTTATGGCTACACAGAGCACCTTCTCATAGAATTAAGTAAGGGACTGGTTCTGTATTCCTTTTTCCACCACTTTAATACCTCGGTGCAGCAAAGCATGTACTTTGCTGGGTTGTTATGTGATTACGCCCACAATGAAAACTCAATAAATGCTTTCCTGAGCTGAATGCCCAGCACCAGGAGCTTTTGCTCACAGGACCCTCACCAACTGCAGCTGAGCCTCCCACACACAGTTTGAATGGCAGCTGCTGAATGCCACCTAAATATACAGAATCACCTTTTCAAAGCCCAGCTGAGGAATGCTATTGATGTTTGACATGATCTAGGTTTAAATTAGACCTTACCCATTTCTCCCCAGAAGAAAGGGTTGATTCCACCTGTTGTGCAGTTGTACACCAACATGTTCTTTGGTCTGAAAAAGAGAAGGACGTATTATTTTCAGGTGTGAAGAAAAGCACCCACAGCTTTATTAATGGAGCATGAAAGCTAATAGCCCAAGAAACAGTAACATCAGCTAATAAAAAAAAAATGCAGAAAAAGTCATTTTTCATAAATATGAAAATACAGCATAAACCACAAAGTTTAATAAGATTCAGTCAGATTCTGGAGAGCATATGAAGTTAATAAAGACAGACTGAGGTTTAGGAAAAATCATCCATATATCACACATCAAAAATTGTAAAAACAAGAAGGAAAGCATGCATGCTGAAAAATTCATGATTTTTTTTTTTTTAATATTTTCTCTTAGTATACTGTAAATAATAGGCCCAAGCCAACCTCAGGGACACAGTGTATTTTGCAATCATTTACTTAATGGATATGAATCATTTTACTTTTAAACTCCATTTGTCAGGGTAGTGATTACAAATCAATCAATTTCACCAAAATTTTCACTTTAATACCAAATAAAGCTTGGTTGTTATTTGCGCGTGGAACTAAGCTTAGAGCATAACTGGTTTCCTCTTTTCCTTTGATAGAAGGCAAGAATTAGTCAAACAACTTTTTTTGATCTAAGCCACCTGCCTTACCAACAGTGCAAGTGATGCCATCAATACAGCATTTTTCTTACTCTAGAGTATCACCTGGAGCCATCTGCCAAAATGCTGAAAGAAGTGAGATGTGGCCTTGAATAGGGGATGGCAGCTTGGCTGGAAGATACAGCATCTCCGTGCTCCTATGGTGCCTGTGGTGCTCAAAGCCTCTCTCCACTGGAGGAGGCTGCCTATGAGGAAATTTTCTTTTCCTATAACTGAAGAGACCAGGAGATAGAACCCCTAAACCTAAAATTTCAGACAGTAATACTTGAAAACTGCATTTGGATACTGCACAGTTTTAATGGTGCTTTTTTATATATATATAATGCTTTGAAATCATGGCATTTGACTGTATATTATCATTATAACTAATCCCCAGCAGACTCCTAGAGATGATTAGGACTAACAGATGTGTGTCAAGCTCTGCATCCATGATTTTCTCTAACTTTGAATTACTGAGTAGAAGTCTGATAGAGTGTTAAACATAAAAATGCACAGTAGCACTTAACGTCGGAAACTGTTATGGAAATCAACACAGCAACTCACTAAGGACTAAATCACTAATACGTGCCCATATAGAAACCTCACCTAGTCCTCAGCCACACACACAGCCTGTTGCAAAGTGCAGTGAAGTGAAAGCACAAGCTTCCACTTAATCCAGTGGGTCAGGCCCCTTAAACACCAAAGATTTCTCCATTTTCCCAGTTTCCAGTGAAGTGTCTCTCCCTGTTGACTTTTTTTCCATTCTCCACCCTCCAGATGAGTCTGTGACCTTGGCAGAGTGTAGAGCTTTGGAGAGCTTCTGCACTATGTAATGAAGATTGCAATTCTCTGCTAAGTTTTAGAATCTAATTTCCCTCAGTAATGTCACCTGCCCTCAAGAATACTGACTTTGTAATTAGATGATTTGGGGAAAAAAAAAAATTAAAAAATTAAACCATACATGCTATTCTTCAAGACAGCACCTAAATCCAAAACCCTCTCAGAGAAATTAAATTTACAGAAGGCTCAGGCTCTTGTTTTGTTTACAGACTGCCAACCTTGGGGTTTTGCCCAGCTAGACAAAACTTTAAATCAAGTTCTGCAATTGCTCCTTTAGCCTAATAATTATTTGTGTGGGAACTAGATTAAAAGCATGTATCTTTTGTCAATGAAAAGTTAGGAAAAAATGGTACTTCTGCTACCATGGCCAGAGCCAGGAATTCTACCTGCATGCTGATATACTGCTCATCAGCTTCCGTGCATCTCCTGTTCCAGCTTATGGACAGGCCATAGCCCTCTTTGTCTGGAGGCTCTCAGAGGGGTGAGGAGGGCAAGCTGTATTTATTTTTCCCAGACCGTGCTGCTTTGTCTGGTACTGATGGAGGGGGACAAAATGATGAGAAAAATAAATCTGAGGAGCTGGTGAGCTGCCTTTTAAAATCCCTTTAGGATCCCTGAATTTAGGTTACAGTATTCAGCTCTTCTCTACCCTCAGGTCAGAGGGCTTACTCTGTCATTCAAAATAAAATATTTCTGCCTTTTATTTGCCTGGTATTGATTTCTCAGATTTGCATAAACCTCCAGAATACTTCATGTGGTTCACTCTGTAGCACTTCCTACCTAATGATTAAAGGCCAGAGCCAGAGGTTCATAGGAAGAGATCTTAAAACCTTTATGTGACTTATACATACACTTCTCAACAACACAAAGAATGTTTTTTGGTTTGTTGTGGTTTTTTTGGTTTTTTTTTTAAGACCATCTTCCCTATCATAAGAGCCCATCATATATTTATATTGTGCAGTGTTTCCCAAGGAAAACATGCAGAGCATTGTCACCAAGAAAAATCTAGAAGGCACTTGAAAAGCAACTCGGTGTAGCTGCCTGAGAAAGGAGGCCTGAAAAACAGCTGCTGTGAAGCTACAGTAAAGCTCTTAGACTTCAAAAAAGTGACTTCAGAGAGAGACTTCTCAGATGAGACTATGTTGTACAGAGAAACAGGTCTCACCTGTAGCTTTAGAGATCTCCTAACTCTAAAGCCTGCCTTTATTGTGTCTGCTATACTCTTAGTCCTTGCCAACCTGGGGAAGAGAACATGAACCAGAAAATGAATCAACAAGGCTTTTGCACAGGTTTTCAGTTAGCTTCTGGTTCTATTTAAAGTCCTGTAAATACCCAAGTCCAGCAGAAAACAGAGTGCCTTCCCACCTGTGCACAGCAGTGTACCACCCAGCTGCGAGGGTGAGGTTGATGGCAACGTCTACTGGAATCATATCGGCCACCGCTTCATTGTTGGCGATGACAGTCCGCAGAATCCCTTTGCCTGCCTGTGGGACAAAGGAAAACAGACACTGACAGTAAGACCATGGTAAGATTACATCAGCTTGGAGCAAGGACAGACAATCACATTAGCACTTTTCAAGCCTGGCATCTGCTGCAGAAGATTATTTGTTTTCTGTGAAAACAAATATGGAGCTCGTGGATCTCACCATTCTGCATTTTCAGAGGAAGTCTAAAACACAATGACGTGTGTGCTGTGTACGACAAGAACAGCTGTGACTCCTAGTTAACAAGAAATACTGTAAGAAAGAAATATATTTAATTTTACTGCAGAAAAATTCCCAGTGATACTTGAAGTTCCATTTTCTCAAATGAGACAGACAGAGGTCTGAATGTCCCTCAGAAACGACAGTCACTTTGGAAATGACACCAATAGGCTTTTTGAATAGTTTACTCCCTTTCCTTTGGAAGTATTCACACCCTCCTCTTTTCCAAAGCTGTATCTGTTAAGCACAAAGATACAGTCAAGACATGGCCCCTGCCCCGAAGAGCTCGCTGCCCATTTCAAAACAAGATTCAGGAAATTAATGAGTGAAAATACAAAGTACTGACAGCCAAAGAGAAAAGGCAAGCAAGAACAGTAAGATTTTCATTTTACTTTGGTTGGAAGTGTATTTGTATATTTAATCTGAATGCTTATCAAGGGGTTTCCCCAATGACCAATTAGTCTTTGGAGGTTCCATGAGAGAGACATGGCTGGGAGAGGCTTACATGACCAGATGGCATCAACATGGCAGACTGAATCCGAGAGGATGAGTCAGCAATATAGAAACATGGAGGGGAAATCGGGTGAAGGAACTTAACCTAGTGTGTCAGGTATGAGGGCTGAACAGAGCAAATAAAAAAGAAATCCCCAAAGGCAGAGTCAAGGTTGCAATCAAGTTATCTAGCATGTGGGAAATAAAATGCAATGAATTTGAGTTTGATGTAGAAGCTGAGGACCCAGTGAAAAAGCTGGGAGAAAAAAAAGCACTAGTGAAACAGGAAGTAAAATAGCTCATTATTTAGATCCATGTAAAAACAGAGGGAAAGAATGAGTGAAGGGGCAAAAGCATAGGCTCTACAGATCCATGAATAGTTAGAAGTGAGGGCAGAGGAAATGTTATAGCATTTTTTTTTTTTTCCTTTTCTTATAACCTGAGAATCCCATTTTACAATGAAATAGCTCTCCAGCTGTGACAGAGATGAAGTTTTACTACAGTAACTAGACAGGAAGCACCTAGTTACACAAAAATGCTTGCCTGAAGTCTGGGGAGAAGAAAGATGTGATGAAAAAAGCATCTAAGATATGATATTAATGTATAAAACACATGCTATTGTCTGCTGGTCATTGGTAGATTTTGAAGGAGACAGCATCTCCTGTTTGGGAAGTGTTTATCTGGCTTATTTTCTGCTCTTTCTTCCCCCCTCCTTTCCCCTTCTATAATCAGATGCTTTTGTTACATTTCACAGCTTGCAAGTAAGGGAATACCACTTATGACTGATTCAATTTTCATGAGTTGAGACTCCTGAGCAGTTGTATCTCATCCTTGGTGCAGGTGGCAGAAGGATCACAGATGGACAGACTCAGGCACAGGCTACAGTGTAAGCTTCCCCGCATGACTCCATCCTCCTCAAACCCATGGCATGCAGCTGACTTCTGCTGCCCTAAGCTGAACCTCAGCTGAACCACAGCTATGCTTAGACATTAAAACCTTAACATGCAACATCACTATGACTTTTTGTTGTTGTTCCTACTACTGATTTTTCAAGGGGAAAAAAGCAGAAAGAACTGAAGCAGAAAATCAAGCTCAGCTATGAATTTTCCACTGCAATGAACACATACCCACTAGAGACCACTGCGTGACCAACTATTATGTTTTCAAAGGTACCCTAAAGACTTTTTTTGAGGTCTTCAAAACTCAGAAGTTTGATGGATGTGCTGCAAAGATGCCTTTGTATTCAGAGCAGCATGTGATGGTCATATAGACATACAAGAGTTAGACATTTCATATACTGTGTATTTAATAAAGACTTCAGGTTTAAGTGTTTTAAGTTATTTCTTACATTGGAAATGTTTGGGCAATCAGGTATGACTTGATTTCTATTTATAGTAGCTGACTTTTTTCTCTTTAGTAAATAGTAAGTGTACCTGAAGCCTCCAAAATAATTTCCCAGTCTGAGTCTGATGTTTCTGGACAGCCTCCCAGCCGAAGCGCTCTTGGGCCAGTCACTGTCCAAAACATGAACTAAACCACAGTTTTGCCCTACAGCTTCACTGCCTTGCAGGGAGGAAGGTCTTTACATGTAATATGGAACAGCAAGACAAAATGCCTCAATTACAGTCCAGCAGAAATATAATTAATTTAATTTCATTTTTCAATCAACAAATCTTCTCCCCACAGCAGCTGGTGCAACTGTAGGCAAAAGAAACACAATTAGACTATCAAGAACAACTTGAACCCCCATATTTAATTAATATTTAAAAGAAATATACCTATTTGTGGAATGAAATCATCAGACTCAAATACTGTAGTGGTGACTGAGGGGAAAAAAACCCAACAAAAACCAAACAACTTTGCAAGGTTTGGAGTTCAAATTCTGCCCAGATGATTCCAAAGATCATCTGAACCAAATCTGAATCTGGGGGTTGTTCTCATGATAGGATGAGCTCAGTTAGAAGTGGTAAATGAGTATTTTAGTATGGGGCAGGGGCTTTAAAAAAAAAACCCAAACACTAACACCAAAACACTTTCCTTTTGCTTTTTCCATTCTTAATTAAGGCTAATAAAGCTACTTAACTAATAAATACACTTTGAAATACAGCTGGTTGTAATCACACAGCTTCCAGGTAATCAAACTAACACGTAACTCACATGCTCAAGCATTAATTTTCAAACTACCAAACAGGATTTACCAATTCACCATACCCAAGCACATTAATTCAAAACATGTATAATATCTTCCTTGCAAATTAATTCTGGACAAATTTTTGTCAGAGATCTTTAATGCTCAAAAGTAATCATAAAAAAATCAAAACTCACATATATCATTACAAAAGTTAGAACCTGTCCCATGAAAATGTAAGGAATGGGTCTGCAAAATTATGGAACTGCAAAACCTTTCTTTACTGTGATGACAAGACACCACGAAAGAACACAGAAAACAGCAGAAGACATTGTGAGTAGAGCAGAGAGGCAGTACAAGCTTTATGAGCAGTCAGCAATGAGTAAAAGGCGGATAGATAATTATTTTAAAGAAACTATGACATGAATAGGAGCTAATAACATTTTGTGAACACCAGTGATGCATTTGGGGGCTTTCCAATGTCTCAAACATCTAACTGGGGTTTCAAATAAAAGCATTAGATGGGATATACTCACTAATTTCACTAGTCCTGTGGATTCCAGAAGTAACTGTAATGGTTTCTATTTATTCTCTACTTCAGGTATAAATGAGCTTTTTTAACAAGATGATACTTGGATTTTATTCTGCTCTCCCGTGGTTGTAAACTACTAATCCTGTTATACACTGCTTCGGGCTGATTACAATATAGTTTTTACAAAGTAATCAAGTTGGACAAATCATATATGAACAAAAATATCTGCCTATAGCTATACAGCATTATGCATTGACAAACAGACCTAAGGCAGCAATTTTAGTTCAGGAAAAAAAAAAAAGCCAGGAGAAAAGGTAGGCAACTTTACTGTTTTCATATGTTAAATGGTAATGAGTGCTTTCATATTACAGGGAATATTGTATCAAGTTGTTCATTATCTTATGGGTTTGTTCCTTGCCATTTTGCACAGTAGTTATTTACACCAGTGTTAAGCAAGAATATCATGAATTATCCATTTGACTGGCAGAGTCTGAATTGATGATTATGCACATTATTTAGATGTACCCTGCATATGGAGAAATCCTGTACAAAGCAATGGCAAATGAGACCCAGAATCTTTGTTACTGTGGAGTGGTCACAAACTATAGCAGGTGACTTAGCAACAATAGATATGAAGATAAATGAAAGGATAAATAATGCTGCCTTGTATTGATGTTATGGTAATCTGGTCTGGAAAATTAAGTTTTCTTATAAGATTCAAGCTTTGACATCTGTGAATTACCCTAGTTTCAAGAATACAACTTTTGCCCTTTCTTGGAAAATGTGGCCAAATTTGTCAAATACTTTAGGGTTTATTTTAAGAGTTTTTAGAAACTGCAATTCATGTTTAGCGAATCAGCAATGTCACTACTCTTTCAAAGTCCTTTTTTGTGCGCAGTATAAACAGACAGTCTTCTGGGTCCTACAGGCATAAAGATGTATGGCAAATGTGTGACATCTTTCTACCAGATTCAGAAAATTGCTATGATTCTTTTTTGCACACAATTTCTAAGTAGGGCTGTAGAGTAACTTTAGAGGTGCTATTTTATTACCTCTAACTCCACTTTAAGGGGAGCTTAAATAGTAATTAGACATACCGCAACAAATATTCCACTTGTCCCGTTGAAGCTGTCAATCCAACCCTGCAAAAAACAAGAATGATTACTATTTCTTTCAATGACATGTTGCTTACACAGACTCTGAAATGGTGAAAGGGCTATAATGCTGTGGTGTAGACAAAAAAAGCAATGAGACACCAGTTAGGATGAATGCCAGCCTATCCAGGACGGCTGCCAGGAAGCTAACCAGTACAAGTACCTAATTGATTTTAAATAGGGGTTGCATTGTATGATACCTCATTTTGTCTGCAATTTACCCAACAACAACAGAATCCAACTTTGTTTTTAGAAACCACTTCTTTCCTATAACAACTTGGCTACAGGAATAACCTCTGGCTTTAAACACTACAGTGTCTTGGTGCTGTCACGCTGAAAACAGTCACAGTGTTATATACTCTCTGATGTACAACATGCAGATGTCACAGAGACTGACTTGGTTACTCCAGCTAATTTCTAAGGCAAGGAAGGAAAAAAAAAAACCAAAACCAAACCACTCCACTTTTGAATCCCACTCTACTTCAGGTCAGGGAAATGGCCTCTTGTGGGAGCTGGACTTAAGAGCAATGAGGAACTGTCTGACCCAAAACAGGTTGACACCTAACAGAGTTTGCTTTGTCTTTCCAAAATGGGGAGCTCAGCCCAGAGTCTCCGCTATATCTCAGCCATCTTTGGCACACTTCGAGCTGCATGAAAGCCAAAGGTGACTTCAAGTTGCCTTTCCAGTTTGTCTGCAGTGTTAGGGCACATTATTCCTACTGGTATATTTCGTTTATTGAATTATTTCAGTCCAAAAGTACAGCTGTATTTAATTACTTTGTGGCTGACATTTGTATCTGCAACAGGCCCATTCAAGTGTGAATCCAGTGAATTCAACTACTATCAACATAAGACAGAGATACTAGGTAACTGCATATGACATTATCAAATGCTTTCAAGGACCATGTGAGGTCTAGGGTCCTCATCGGGACCTCATTAAGAGGCTGACTAGACCATGGAAAGACTTGAACTGGAATGCATCAGGACTCCAACCAACCCTCAGATCTCATATTTCCCCACCTAGTACAGGAACTCCCCTGTGTGTCTGTCTGGGCCCAATCCCCTGCATGCAAGACTGTCTGTTGCGAGTCCAGCATTTTGCACCATTATTATCTCAGCTCTTGTTATTGTTGCTTAAATATGTTATTTTCACTTGGAGACAAGAGTCTTTCCTGGAAATGCTGACGAAAGCTTGCTGTTCTAATCCAGCACAGGCCCTCCACCTCCTCCACACCCTTTGCTATGAACTGGAGTATCAGTTCTGCTACAAGTAGGGAGAGATTCCTGACAGTACTGCAGCTACAGCTGTTATCAAAGGACTCTCATTAGGGAATTGCTATGTATTCGTGCTTACTGGAAATGGCTCATGCCAGCTAGCTCCCACGATGGATGGTCTGATGATAGCAATGTTCAGGTTTCCTTTCTCTTGCTGAATCAGGTATTCTGACAAGGCTTTGGTGTAGGTGTAAGTGTTGGGCCAGTCCCCAAGCAGCTTGGGTGTGATGTCTTGAATGATAGATTCATCCAACCACCTACGGGAAACAAGGAGAATGGCATTATCCACCATGCAGAGAGGAAAAAGACTGAGGAAAAAAAGACTGGTGAGACAGGAATCCTCAGCTGAAACAAAGGACAAGCAAGTCAAAGCCATTTAAGACAAAGCAAGGAGCAGCTGGTTTAGATTTAGAACAGCTCTGTGGGAGAAAGGTTTCTTTTGTCTTCAAAGTGCAAAATAACCCTGATGAACTTCATACTATGATGTCCAGCTCAACTTCAGGTAGCTATACAATCTCATTTTAAAGCCATCTCTTGTGTACTTTATGCTTCACTGCAATCTGTAATGTAAATATAGCCATGGTCTACAGACCGATGGAGCTTTCCAACCAAGCACTCTTACTACGTAGCACTGATCCTTAGCCAAAACAGTCTCTATGTATTCCCAAGTACATTTCAGGAGATTCTTGAGTTACCAAGCTGAGTAGCATTACAAAGGTCTCAAAAGCTAGAACAGCACACTATGGGGATATTATTCCAGTAGCACTATTTACAGCGGTAATTTCATTGCTACTGGTTTCCCACAGGCTTGTTCACACAGGAAATTAGGAAACTATCAGTGCTAGCTACTTAAAAAAAACCAAACCACCCAACCAAACAAAAAAACCTCGCTGAGTAATTTTGTTTGGTTGTTTTTTTAAGGTATTCAAGTACCTAAACCATCAGAAGTAGTTATGCATGTACCTTTTAAAAAAGGTGGCCCTTACCACCGCAGTGCTGCAGTGAGAGCCTAAGGCTCAAAGGCTCTTCCCTGGCACACCATCAAGACTCCACTGGTCCTGCCAGCAGTTAGGTCTAAAGGAGAGGAACTGGCTGTACTTCCAGAGCCCTTGCACACCACTGCCAATCCCCAGCAGGCTTTCAGCAGTCTGTTACAGCACAGAATCGAAGATTACCTCCTATAATCCAATTTGTAATTAAGTCAACGGATTTATAGTTCAGAGTGAAGGGGTGTGCTCTTCACAGGGCACTGCAAGGACACAGTTTCCTGTGGATCCTCATTTCACCCCTCTTTATCTTGAATTTCAGGTGGAGGTCAAGGAGAGAGAAATAAAGTGAAGACTGTCATACCTGGAGGATTACTTGATCACATCAACTTAAACCTGCAAACACCTGATGGCTTAGGTAGTACATAGCTTTTCAGATGGCTCTCATTAGACACAGATAGAAATATTACAGGAAAACTATTGTATGAGAAAACACTGATTCACTGAAACTGCCAAAAAGTTCCAAGAGAAGGGTTGAATTAAGTGTATCTCTGTTTCAGAATGAATTTAAAATTATCTGACAGTTTTTAGCATACATATTGGTTTTGGTTTTGTTGTTTTGTTGTTTTTTTTTTTTGTTTTGTTTTGTTTTTTTTTCAAGAAAAAAGGCTCATGGAGGCACAAATACTTTCTTTTGCAACCCTATTCCCATGTTTCAGAAACCAGGCAGATAAATTGTTTAAGCATAAAATATAAAGTTCAACTACAAAGACGCTATAAGCAACACATAATATTGACTTAATTTAGAAAGCCTGTTTAGTCAGCCATTGAACCCAGCTTCCTCAGGGTCCCTGCTAAATAGCCATTGTTTGAATCTGTTAAACAATTAATTACCAGCCTACTAAAAGGAGATGTCTGTTTCTGTGGAGCCTGGAGGAAGTCTAGGTTCATTTGGGAACTCAGATTAAGCTGCGTACAAGTCTCTTTTCTCTCTTCCTCTGTGGGGTTGTGGGGTTTTTTTTTTTGTTGTTTGGGGTTTTTTTTGTTTGTTTGTTTTTTTTAATAGGTTAGTGTTTCTCACAAAGCAAAGACAGGTTTAGAAGTACAAGGAGAAGCAATTTCCCCTTGCCCTCATCCTTCCAGACAGGTCTCTGCATTATCTTAAATGGTGATCAAGAGGACCATGCTCCTGCCTGTCTCAAGGGTACTGTCCTACCAGGTGATTTGATCCACCAGCATTACCATCACAGGAGCACTGAGCTGACAGGGCAGCAAGGCAAACTGCTCCTACTCCTTCTCACTCCTCTGTGACCTACTTCCAAGATTTTGAAACACTAAATCACAAAGCTACTGCTTTTACTCACTACTGCAATTGCCCCGTAGAAACAAGAGATGCAAATTAAGCACTTAGTAACCTTTTCTTTCACCACATATCAGCAACAAAGTACTCTATCACAGGAAAACATAACTTTCGGTGTTAATCATTCTGGATTAATAAAACACTCTCATTCTTGTAAGTGATGATAGATCTGCATTTTCTGCAATAATGAAAACAGTTGTGCTTCAGCCCACACTTCCTTGTGTGCTGCATTCCTCACCTCAGCACACCCATCAAAGCTGATTTCCCTCAGCTTTAGATTAAAGCAAACCTTGCTTGATGTGGCAGATTATATGTTTCCTCTATTGGCCTGGCAGCACTTAGAAGTGTGTCTTTTGGTTTACACAGATTAAGGCTAAATCTTTACTTGCAGGTTAAATATCAAAATATTGGAAAGCAGGGATATGATAGGAGAATAAGAACAGAAAAGGAAACAGCTGGGAGTCCTACTTAGGATTTCAACTGAATAAAGAATTATAAGCATATTGCAATTGTGTGGCCAAAAGCATCATTAAATGGATCTGTTACTGCATCCGGTTGTGTGACTGTGCCTCTTAACGCACTTTCAGAAATGCACTTTAAGATAAGGGTTGTTTGTGAAAGGAAGCTTCCACAGCTGGCTGATCCACAACATGACCTGTATGTCTTCCCCTTTTTTGAAGGGAGTTTGTATTTCCTTATCTGCTCCAAACCATCCCCTTCCCCCTCTCCAGCTTTTTGAAGCTAACATTCTGATATCTGTTAATCTTCTTTCTCTGAAATCTTCTGTACCCAGATATCCACGTACTTACATGGTCAATAATAAAAGGCGCATCTCTTCCAGCTCCTTCCAATCCTGTTTTGACGTCTCTCTCTCTGCAAGTAATCCTCTGCCCTCCACAGTCTCCCAGAGTTTTCTCTATCCCATCTTGCTTGTATCGTAGCGACCTTCCCCATCCTGCTCCTTCATATGCTCTGTAGCCCTATGCAGCTCCTTCATATATTGCCTTTGATTTGCAGAACACTTTCCAAACCAGTGACCCTGGAGACAGTGATTTTCAACAAGGCCCACCTGATTTCAATGCCTTTGAAAGCAGTGCTTGTCTTTGCTGTGAGCAATTGTAATGCTACCTGCAAACACTGTAAAGAAACAGATGCCATCCTAGCTGAGGGCATGCTGTAATTTCTGTCTCACTAGAAGTACCTGAAGGTGGTGAACTTCTGGAGTATGAGGTGTAGGACAAACAGTAAAAGAAATTGAAAAATCTAGTAAAAAAGCAAGAAAACCCATCTCTAATTATATGGCTAAGAAAAAAAACACCAAACATACTACTAAGATAAAACACATCGAAGAACACATCTGAAAGCCCATCCTCTGTCACTCAACTTTTCTTTCAGATATCATCCTCTCTGCTGCACGTGCAAACTATGATAAATGAATTCCTAGTGTCTTCTATGAAGCAGCAGAAGTAGCAGCCTCTGGGTTAGCAAGGCACTTCTACACACTTCTGATTGGCATTCAGGCCTTTGCTGGAGTCTTTTTTATCTGAGCCATCAATGCTATTTGTTTCCAAAACTGTAAGTGATGGGAAGCTGAAGCTTTCTGGGGCAGTGAAATGCAATATTGATAGCAATGAACTCCAAAAGACATACATTGTAAAACTGAGTCAGTGGGCAAAAAGGTGGCAGATTAGCCTCACTGTAAATAAAAGTAAGGTAATACATCTAGGGAAAAGCAGTCTAACCTGGTCTTTGAGGTTGCTGAACTCAGAATTGGCAGCTGCAGCTCAGCAAGAGCTCTTGGAGGCTGACAGCTTTATGAAATCTTCAGGTCAGTGAGTAACAGCAGACAAAAAAAGTCAGTGAAATGCTAGACATCATCAGGTACTGAGAACAAGACCAATGGTGTCATTTTGAAGTTATTTAAATAAAACTGTGACTGACCACACCTTGAGTACTGCATGTAGTTCTGTCTGACCTCTGCACCTCAGGGATAGAGTGGAATTAAAAAAAAGGCAAAGAGGAAGGGCAATTAAAATTATCAAGGAGACAGATCCATTGGCATATGAGGAGATAGTAAAAAGCTGAGACTCTTCAGGCTGCAGAAGAGAAAGTCCAGGGTGAATGCAATACAGATTTACAGAACTGCAGAGGCAGTGAATAGGGCAAATGCTGCAGAAACCACAATGCTGCAGCTATGGGACATGCAAAAGAACTATTAGCATGACGGCTTGAAACAGGCACAAGAAAGCTCATCTTTATGCAGCAGTCCGTAAACTTCTGGAACTTGCTGCCACATGGGGTTGCAGAAGCAGAATACCAGAAAGTTCGATAGAGTGGAATTAAAATTCATTTTTTAATTTAAAAAAAAAAAAAAAAAAAAAAAAAAGGATCAAAAAAAGAATAGGATGTAACACCCCTCATACTACAGTTCTGGTTTCTGGGAGGCTACAAGGGGAACAGACAGCAAAAAGTATCCAGGCTTGTGTTGTTACCTTAAATAGCATCTCCCATTGCCACTGTTGAGGGCAAGACATTAGGCTAAGCAGTCCCTTGCTCTAATACACTAGGGCATTTCTTATGCTTTTATCATGTTCTACTTGCTGAATAAATTATAAATGATAGGTGACTACTGGCTGGAAGTAAACATATCCAAGAATATGGGCTACTGGAGGAATTCAAATAGAAAACATCTATTTGTACTAAATTTTCTGGAGCAGCTCTTAGATAGTGAAATTATTTCATTAGACAAATAATTTTTTGAAATAAAGACTCAATGGTTCTCCGAGCAGACATTAATTCATCTCATCTCCTAGCACCCTAAATCAAGAAGAAGAAAGATTTTTTACCAGCTCTTTGGGTTACTAGTTCACAGGTCAGTTGCTTATATCACACAAATGGAATATTTTCACAAATATCACACAAAAGAAAATAAATTTAAACAAAGTTTCAGCTGTGGGAAAACTATTCTAATGAGAAGGTTTCCTGGGGCCTTTATCAGCAGATTTTGTTATTCTTTCTAATTATTCTTAAGTTTGGTAAATTCAATTAACAAGCTCTCTTTTTGTTCCCTCAAAGTCGTGGATTCTCACACTGAACTCTTTCTAAAACAGCCTGTTTGTAACTCATCCCGATACAACTCTGGTTTATTACCATGGGATTGCTGAACTAAGTGGAAACAACATTGGGAAACTGAAAAGATAAAGAAATTAATATAAGGTATGTGAAAAATGTCAGTTCTTACTAAGGCAGCCTAAAGAGCAGAGTCTTACAGAAAGCAGCAACACAATTCCATTCCTGACAGCAAATGCACTCGTGCAGAACTTAATGCTGGAATCTCATGAAATCATACAGTCTTTTTAAAAACAGTGTGTGAAAACATTTAGAGGTAGCTGAAATCACAGGGTTATTAAGTGTGGTTTATGCTATTTTCTAATACTTTTGTATTTGGAAAAGTATTGTTAAGCTCAACCAAATGTTTATAAAGCATGACTTCACCAGCTCTCTAGATAAAAAGGCTCCAAAACAGAGCCTATTTCTTCTATTTTAAAAAAACCTCAGTAAAGCTCTTTTCAAGAGAAAATCCAGAAAGGACAGACTTGCTGGATGGCATTCTGTGGATATTATCCCTCAAAACCACCTAGAATGAAAGCTCTCTCTTCGCTTGGTCTCACTCTTATGGCCAGCATTTCTTGCTGGCATTGGGTGTGTGCAGACAAGGCCATACAACAAGAGCAGAAATCCCACTGGACAGGTCATGTGAACAATTCGGAGGTCTTCTGCAGAATGAAGCAAAACCAAAGTCAGAAGAGGTGATGCAGTTCCTACTTACTCTACTAAATCGAAGAGCTTCTTGGGTTCAGCTGGGGGTGGGTAGATGACTTCATCTATGCATTTCCGGACACAGTTTGCATAGGCGGTGGAGATGTGGATGAAGGCCTCGAGGTTCTGCATCTGCCGGGCCAGCTCTAGAAGCCACTGCGTGCCCATTACATTCAGTTGCAGGGCATGTCTAAAGAGGGCAGGGGAATGAAAAAAAAGATGCGTTTCACTGGAAATAATATATCAAAGCTGAGCATTGTCCAAACGCCAAATAATGAAAAGGGAAGTAAGGGAAGAGAAGGAGTCACAGTAGAGTAGGAAGCTTCAATGAAATGCAAGGGATAAACTAGCTTTCAGAGCAATACTGTTGGATTCACTGTTCTGGCCACAGAATGTGTCTCAAATAGTTTTACTCAATTCAAAGGATCAGAGGTAACATTTCACTAACATCTCTACATTTGACATATTTGCGACCCTTTCCTGGAATAAATATTTCCAACACACCTGACCACTGAGGCATTATAGCTCCTACGGTCCCCATTCAACTTTCTCCTTAAGGGACCACTGCTAAACCAGATAAAACAAATGGTTTCAGTAAGCAGCAAAGGGTCCTTGGGCCTAGAAAAACAGGTTCATACTGAAAGAAGACACAATTAGAGATAATAGCTTAAATTCCGAAGGAATGGAGAAGAGGACTGATAAGCATAAGAGAAAAAGAGTCCTGGCTAGCAAGGTTGACCTTGAAGCACCCAGCATAGCTAGAAGCTGTCCTAGAGACTATCAGCAATGGATCTCAGGGAACAGACGTTCAACTTTTTTTTGCATGCTTTGTACTGGAAGAAAGACACTTTCCTGTACAGAAATGAAAAGGCTAAGGAATATGCAATCTGTTCAGCCCAGGAGGAGAAGCTTTCAACAACATCTACAAGATTATGAATAATGCTATCCAGTACAATGTACGCTAAAGAAATTAATTACACCAATGTTTAAGAGAAATTGTAAATAGTTCAGATGAATGAAAACAGAAGCTAAGAGTATGGCTAATGTTTGGATCATGTATCTAAAGCCACAGATACTTTTTTTTTTTTTTTTAGCATGTTGCTATTAAAGAATGGCATTTTCTATAGATTTCTGTTTCCTCTTGCTCTTCTAGCAGGATGATTACTTCTACTTGAGCTTCCCTTCACATGGAAGTTACTCTTCTGTATACATTTCTAGTCGATTGTATCCCTTCTGAGATGGGGTGAACAGAATTGTGCTCAGAATATGGGCCCAGCATGGACTTCTGCTGGACGTTCAGAGTTCCTTTAGCCTTCTCAGGGAATATAATCTAACACTGGTGACTTATTACTCTTTATTTTTTCTCTTTATATTATAACTGCATCTACTAAAATTTCAATATAACACAGTTTCTCAGATTTCTGCCCTCAAGAGTTCCATCTGGAAAATTCCCTAAACACACTGCATATTGATGCCAGTAATTCATTTAGTTTCTCTGTTGCTGCTTTTCTAGTACCTTGATAGCATTGCTTTTGCACCTCCCTTATCTATCTGCTCTGTATTCTATGGTAGGCTTTGGGCTTCTTCAGTGTTTAGAAAATATTTTTGTTTTTTATGTTGTTAGCAAAGTGCTGCTCAAAATTTTTATTTGAGCTGCAGTATTGTGCTTTCTCATTTAACTTGCTAGAACTTTTGCCCATATGATATATTTTATTATTCAGACAGGAGTAATTTGATATTAACAACTTCTTGTATTTTGTCATTTAATCATGCTGCATTTTCCTTTTTCTGTTAGAGAGGTTTTGACAGATCACATCCCATCAGCCTTTAAATAGTTTCTGCACTGCCTGCAAGCAAATGACCATTTTAACTTCTTCTTTTAACTTCTTTCTAGCTACTCTCTTTATTAAAAATGTGGTTTCTCTTTGGTGTTACATGCCACTGCAATTTATTTTTATAGCAAGTTCATTTGTGTATTGATTTAAGAACATTTATGGCAATTAATGCAGTGCAGTGCTTTGCTACTTAAATCGTGTGCCAGGTTCTACACGTGGCTCAAGGTTAAATCAAGAGCTGCTTCCTTTCTGGTGGGTTGTCCAATTAGTTGTTGCAAAAAGAATTTATTTATGGTGGACACAGTGGATTTAGTCTATGTATGAGCAAATGAAGACTGATATTAATAATTGTGTTTTCTACTCTCACAGATTTATCGTTTTTCAAAGAAACGTGAAGATCATCCACCTTGGTTTGCTGAACTCTGCAATTTGCATAGAAGCAATTACACTTCTAATCTTGGTTTAGTGTCTTATTTCTTCTGTTCTTTCTTAATGGAAAGCCATCCTGGACAGGCATGCCCAAGGGAGCTCCTTCAGAAACTGATCATTTATTCTAAACAGTTAATTACACAGAGTGTTGGGCATTTGAAAGCTTGTGATAGGCTATTTTCTTAAACAACATCTTATTTTCCTCTCCAGTTACTCTGTGACAAAGAAAGGCCATTAACACTAGCTTTAGAGACAGACACAACATAGTTTCACTTCAAGCTGTCTCCAGCTCCTTCTGCCAAAACATTTCCCTCTTGACCTAAACCACACTTCTTTCTAACCCAATTTTAGGTCATCCTTAACTCCCTTATTATATTATAACCCAAGCCTGCAGTACTTCCTTCTGTTCCCATGGAAATCTGCCAAGATACTTCACTTTTGATGTGCATATGCACATGACATTTTCCAAGCATTTACATTGCACATTCAGCGCAGAACCATGTGTAGCATGAAAAGATAAATGGAGAATTATTACTGCAGCTACACAAGGGTGCACTGAATGGTGTTATGGGCTGCTGTGCACTCTGAATCATGCTTAGCAAATACAGAAAGCAGGACATACTTCAGGGGTTCATCAAAGCGAACTGTTGCTGCACAGTGGAAGACAACATTGACCCGGGTCAGAAGCTCCTCCTCATCTTCAGCACTGATGGCCAGCTTGGGCTGAGTGAGTTCAGCATTAATAGGCTTAATCTTCTCGTGGAAATTAGGGCAATCTTCTCGGACCCTGTCAAAGACCTTGAAGCACAAACAGAGAAAGATCAGGTACAGAATTAGGCTACTGAGATCACTTTGATTAGTAGCCAGTCTGATTACATCAATCAATGAAATGCCTGGTTCGCTCAGAGGGAGCACATAGGTCAGATGATAAAATAGTTCATTCCCTCGCTCCCTCTCATGGGAAAACCTCACAGGGGAAATAGAACAAAAATATAGGAGGCAATGCATTGCCCTGAAGAGATGAATGACTTTTCTCTGCACCACCCATTTCCTGGGACAGCCCCTGAAATTCCTGTATCTCCCCATCTCCTGCAGCTGCTCTGGGGCTGCTTGCAGCACCGTAACAGGAGCTAAAGAGGAAAGCAGAGTATGGAGTGGGAAAGCCTGTGAAGCACTGGACTCCATCAATTTTCTTGATGGTTCTACAAAGAACTTAAGGAGAGGAGGGGAGCAGGGCACATTCTGGCTCCTCCTCTTCCTTATGCTACTTCTTGCCTACTGTCACTCTTTGTTCATGTCAGATGAGTCTTGTGGGGAACTGCCTTTGGGATGGAAAGATGGGGAACCTCAATAAGTCATACTGCTACAGTTGCTGACTGCCACCAGCAATTCTGCATGACTGGACAAGTATGCATCTAGTTGGCCTCCCAAGCTGTCTTCCAGCCCTTTTTTTTCTATGACTATGAGCTCTTTTCAATACATGTTTTATGACCAGTCTTCCATAGAATGACAAGACTGTGCATCTATCCACTAAAAAGATCCATACATTGCCATATACCATTCTGTCTGATGACTTGTCCAAAACCAGCATCTGGAACCCTGCTTTGCCTAAGATCTGAAATAGCAGGAGTACCCTGAACAGCAAGACAACTGTGCACAAGCCTTCTGAAAGGAAAAGGAAATCAATCATCACCTGTAAACTGCCTATGTGAAAACAGAAGTTCCTTCAGTTCCCATTTTTTACTCTGTGAGTAGCTCAGAATCACTGATAACAGTATAGCAGGTCTGGGTGCAGTTCTGCTTGCACCCTGAAAGCAGATGACTACTGCACATTCCATCTGGAGAACTTTTATTTGGTAAATCTCACAGGCAAAGAAGATGAAGCCTGAATTTCAAAACAGTATGTGAGTTTGTTGGAGTAGCATAGGATTTGAAATAATCATAATGAGTTTAATAAGTGTCTGTTCTATGGGTTTTTTATTACTGGCCAGCATTATTGTATTCGAGCAACTTGAACTGAAATGATAGTAACAGTGAAGTCCAAAGAGCTGTTCCCTTTTGGGGGCGGAGAGACAACAACAAGGGCAGAAAGAGTAAATAGACTAGAGAGGCTGTGGGATCTGAAGAGGTATAATCTAGATTTAAAAAAAAAAACCAAACCCAAACCCACACATGTCAAAGGTAACTAGCCTACTGACAGAAATTACTAAGTACTGGGACAGATTGCTGGTGGATGCTGTGGGCCACCACTTTTGCATGCATTTAAGAGCTGTCTAGATAAGTGTTGCCAGGAAAGGCAGGGAATAGCTGAACCTGCCTTGAGGCAGAAGGATGGGCCAGCTGACTTCCCAGAAGCTCTGTAGTTTTGGTTGTTTCCTCTACTCTGTAGCTTACTCATCAGTAACACAGATTTTGTAAATCTTTTTACTATCATGGCTTCTTGTTTTCCTAGCGATTGTTCTGTCTTTGATTTGCCCAGTGCTTATGTAAGACTGGAAATTGTGTGACATAAATTAAACATACTAAAAGAAAAAGACATATGAAAGACTTAAATGATACTACTAGAAGTATTTTCTTGTTTGACTAAGGGATTACTATCTTTCTGCTTATCTGACAACCAAATCTAGATAAATGTCAACATTCTTAGGGATAAAGAAGTGATAAGAAAATCATTAGCCTTCCTCACTATGCACCACACTCTGTACTTGACTTTATATATTCTTCTTTAAGACACAAGTGTACATCCTTTATAAACGTGACACTTGAGCAAGTTAACAGGAGTTAGGAAATGATAATGTAATTTCATTTATCTCAGCTGCATCCAACTACATGCATATTTCAGCAATGTAGTTTAGGACAGTGAATGGATTTCTAGACAGAGAAAGCTAATCACGGTCAAAGATGTTGGTGAGAACCAGCTGGACTGTAGCAACTCAATTCCCAACCACTTATGTTCAAAATTGAGTACTAGCAGCATTAATGTCTGTAAAAAGCTTATCTAACGAGAATGCTGGAGTGGCTGTCCAAATATGCATCATCTCATGAGAGATCACACTTGAGCAAACCATGATGAGACACAAAATTGAAAAATTTCTCAGACAACCCATGTAAGACCAAAGCTAGCTTTTAAGAATTTGAGGAACAATTCTGCCTTTGTTTGTTCTATTGCAAAGAGAGTGCAAAACTCCACCCAATGAGAGTTATTGTATACTTGTTTTACTTTTTTATTAATAATGCAAAGGTAGAGAAAGAATGAATTGTCCCTTTCTCCATTTCAGTCATGGTATATAAAAAGAATAGTATTTCTGCAGCATCAGTTTTGCTCGATTTTGGACAGTTTTATTCTGTCTACATGCCGTCTCCTCCTGATGTTCCCGCTGCAGATAATATCCCCTTCAATTTCTGTGCCTGCTGCTAGGTATTGCCTCCTACCACACACCACTCAACAGCTGTAGTTTTTCACCCCCTCCAATGATTCACTGTATTTCTGTGAAGGATTAAGACAATTTCTAAACGCAAGCTCACAAATCAGCATACTGCTTTGGAAACCTTCTGGATCACAAGAACATTCAGTTCATTGCCACCATTCAATCAGATAACAGGAGCAGCTGTTTAATCAAAGTCTGCTGCCTCTTTTACGGCATCTGAAGATTGCAGACTTGTCAGTGCTTTACAGGAGAGTGTAAAAAGATTTAAAGACAAAACAAATGCAGCTTATTCTATACTGTTTCATATAACTCAAGGAGTGCTTAACATAAAGATGATGCTTAGTCTGCAGGTAAACAATAATTGCATCTCTAAATTCTGATAAACTCACCCAGAGCTCATGTAATAAGTGACCAGTAACTGCACAAGGCCTAAGGATTGTTCTATCTTTTCTTTTTAGAATCCATCTGCCAATAGAAAATATATTCAATGGATAGAAGTGGGCTGGTGTGCTGCGCTGTTGGAACTGTATGAGAACACTGGCCAAGTCAGCAATACTCCAGAAGTGATATATTAATTACCACAGAATTACAGTGAAGGAAAGATGTTTGATTTCAAGTTGATCAGCTGTGTCCAATATTAATTAAAGTGAGAGAAATCAATAAGAACATCTCCTTCTTTCAGTGTCTTTTTCAGCATCCTAATGCATTGCAGGAGTGACACTGCTGCCTTAACCAAAACAGAATAAATGAACCTAATAGCTACTATTCTCATTTTAATCCCCAAAATAGGATTCAAGTTCTGCATAGGCTGTTCTGCCCCTCGATACAGGTGAGAATTTCACTCTGAAAGTTGCTGGTTTTTTTCTTATGTTATAATCAGGCAATTCCCACTTACAATAATAACCTAATCTCTGTGATTTCAATTTACATTGTCAAGCACTTCTTATGAAAACAGGACTTCTAGAATTTCTCCCAGCATTATATTTGAGTGTGTTTGATGGGCTTTTTTTTCCCTATTCCTGCCCACTTAAGCTTTGGCCTCCCTTCCCAAAGGACATCTGTAACTCTGTGTTCTCTGCTCTTGCCTTAAAGCATGTAAGAGTTCAGAGAGACATCTGCCCATAAAGCTTTCAATCAGAAATTTCTCCATACTACAAAGACACAAAAACCTCAAAGAAATGGCAAATTGCATATCTTTGGAACAGCACAGCTGAAAAATAAAGGAACCACTGAACAATGTAAAAGGCCAAAGGCTTCACTTCTTCCTCAGGAGACATTTTCAGTGAAGCAAATAGAGAATCATGAAAAGTAGAGTGCCTAATCCATAGTTCACTTTAAAAAGGAACTTGCATGAGTTTGGTAAGACCAGTGTCTTATAACTGCCTGTCAAAGAGGCCTGGATAGTTCTTTTTTTTGGATGTATCAGTCCTCACAGGTAAAAAACCCAACTTACTGTAACAGGCACCATGCAGGATGGCATTTTGTTGAGAAATGTAGGTAGGAGAGAAAGGAGTTCTATTTGCTTGGTGATGTTATCTAAACACTATTTCTTGTGCTGTCCCTTGATGTGAAGGATTCATCTTCAAAAGTGCTGAATAAACATGTCCCAGCAATGCCAGCCATAGTGAAGGTGGGCTACTGATCTTCATCATGTTATAAAATCATAGAATCGTTTTAGTTGGAAAAGACCTTTAAGATCACCGAGTCCAACCAAAAACCTAACACTGCTGAGTCCACCACTAAACCATCTACACATCTTTTAAATACCTCCAGGGATGGTGCCTCAACCACCTCCCTGGACAGCCTGTTCCAATGCTTGACAACCCTTTTGGTGAAGAAACACTTCCTAGCATCCAATCTAAACCTCCCCTGGCACAACTTGAGGCTGTGCCCTTCCATCCTATTGCTTGTTGCCTGGGAGAAGAGACCGAGCCCCACCTCACTACAACCTCCTTTCAGGTAGATGTAAAGAGCAAGAAGGTTTCCACGCAGCCTTCTTTTCTCCAGACTGAACAACCCCAGTTCCCTCAGCTGCTCCTCATCAGACTTGTGCTTCAGACCCTTCACCAGCTTCATTGCCCTTCTCTGGACACACTCCAGCACCTCCATGTCCTTATTGTAGTGAGTCGCCCAAAACTTAACACAGTACTCGAGGTGCAGCCTCCCCAGTGCCAAGTACAGGGGGACAATCACTTTTCTATCAGCAGAGTCTGGAACTCACTGTGGCTCCTCTCTGCAACAAGATGCCTCTTCGCTGATAGCGCTCATGTTTCTCCCTCTGCCAGATCAGGGCCGAACGCTTTGGTGACTGACCCAGAAAGCATTGAGTTTTAAAGTATGGCCTAGAAGGGTAACCTTTTTTCCTTCCATGGTACAAAAACAATGTTCAATCAAGGCATCCAAATGACACCAGTTTTAACTAGATGTCACCAGCTTTTTTTTTTTTTTGTAAGAATGATAAAAAATGGTCTTTGGTGCAATGTGGGGCCAAGTGTGTTCAACAGGTGCTGGGATATTAGGCTTCTCTGGGAGGATTAGCAAAAGATAGTCACTTACATTATAGTGTGCACATTTCAAGGCATTACTGTATGAGAACATTTTAAAAGGAGAAAAATCAGAATTCCCACAAAATGTACCTCATATATGAGGAACCACTGAGAAGATAAAGGTTGAGAGAGTTCAATTTAAAAATAACAAAAAAAAAAGGCAAAAAGCTTTTGTCCTTTCACATAAAGAAATGGAAAAGATCGTTTAGCATAATTCAGGTGAATATGAGCATGAAACGCTTCTGTAAAGGAAATATAATTTGTTTTAAGCAAGACATAGGCCAAGGGATAAAACATCATGGCAACAATTCCTTTAAAGAACAAGGTGTTCATTGGGTATGCAAAACCCTCTTCCGAACGGAGTGCTGGTGCATGAATGCTAGGGGACAGCCTATATATAGATACACAGAATAACACCTTGGTGCCTATATCCATCCCTGTATGATTTCAATGGCAGTATCATAAATAGATATGAGTGACCACCACAAATCTAAACTACTGAAGGTAACAAAGTCATGAAAATAGCTCTTTAAAAAAACACCTGATCTCTGCAGTTTTATTTCCAAGAAAAGGCCTGTTCTAGTTGTGTTTGCCACTGATAAAATCCTCCAATACAGTCTTGATGGAAGGAAAGTAATAGCCACTTCTAGAATTGCCATTGTAGCAAATAATTGTGCAGCTTCTTGATATAAAGCAATTAGCCTGTAATTAATTTTTAGCCTGGTAGATTTCCAGCAATAAGCATCACAAATACTCAGTCAAGAAATGTGTGAAAATGCAGCTCGGGCAGCATTAATGGGCATACACAGCCTTTTTCTCCCTTGTGCGCCCTCTGCCTCATTTCCTTTTCAGAAAGTTGCTTTTAAGTATGGTTCTTCTCAAGGCAAATAAAGCATAATTCATCTAATCAGTCAGAAAGCATGCAGTGGAGTGTTCCTCATTATAGGAAAACAAATGGCTTATGCTTCAATCTAGAGCTATTACTTTCCCCTGAGCAGAGCTAATGTAGTGGAAATACAGTACCCATGACCAACATCTAGCAAACAAAACAGCTGATTATTTAAAGACTACAGAAACAAAGAGATGACAGTAAATTTCAATATAGGTCAGCTAAGGCTAATATGTATAGCCAGCTACTTAAGATGTGGTTTTAAACAGCCAATTTGCTTGAAAATTGTCTGCTGACAAAGCCTGCTGTTTTCTAGCAAGAACACTTGGGTTATGTGTCAGTTAATCCGGAACAGTAAAAGGATCTGTTGTACACAGGAGCACAAGGGACTTGACAGACATGGAAAAGCTTTCTGTGGGCTCTAGTACCATCATATAGGTGGGTAGACAAGTCACAGACAGATTATGGAGCTTTTTTACCTTCACCACAGATGTTTCTTGTGCCCCTGTGTGGTACTTAGATATCACTATCAGCATTTGATGGTACGCTTGACATTTAGAACAGGGGAATAATTTAATTTTTGGGAAAGAGGATAGAAACACTCGGAGCTTTTCCTACAAGGAACCACTTAATATGTTTCTTCACATGCATTTTCCAGAACTATTTTTCTTCTCATCCCTCCTCCATAGCTATGCCCCAATGTGGGCACAGGTGCAAGGGGAGTCCGTTGCCAAAGGACAGCAGGAGCACTTGCCTATGACCAGAGTCACATCCATTTCCCCTTCCTCAATTCCTGCCACGCAGAATTCACTGCTGACTACTCAGAGAATCACTGTATGTAATTGGAAATGTTAATAAGTACAGAGCTATCCAGATATAAGATCTGAATCTGCTTTTCCGTACCCATTGCCTTAATTATAGAACTTTGAAGTTTCACTCTCAGATTTCCTTGGGCACCAGGGAACTTCAGGAGTGTTTGCCGAGTCCCCCAAAGGCTAACCATCAAGGATAAAGGCTGCGCCAAACACAGAGGCCACCTTCTTAGAGATGTTTAAAGAAGTGTCCAAGAAAGACTTTAAAGACATTTAAAGAAATAACCAAGAAGGAGTTTCCCATTTGAAAGTACCTGACCAAAATCAGGTTAACTTTTAGGAGTCTGTGGAGATTGCTATAGCAGCTAGACAAGTGTGATCTCTAACACATTCCCACTTACAACTACATTAAAACACGTTATATATCACAGGTGCAGGACTCTGAGGTTCCTCCCCTCTGAAAACTTTCATACTTATAGTGATGCAGATAGTATAGAGAGGGGTTTTGGGGAAGGGGAGGACCACATATAGGTAGCAGCTGCAAAGTGTGCTTTCAGATAAGACTCCCTTTCACACAGAGCCTTAGTAGGGAGGGACAGGCCAGACAGAACTACCCCAAACTACACATCTGGTTGACCAGGTATGCCTGGATCCTGAGATCGCACAGAAAGAAAGAAGACACAGTGCAGCCCTGCAAATGAGTGAGATGCAGTCCTGGCTGCAGAAGAGTCACTCCCAGCTGTGGAGCTTCACAGGACTGAAGGATGTGAAAAAGGGGTGGCCATCACAGCTGAATACAGCACAATGGCATCCTCAGCCAGCTGCAAAACAGCTGACCCAGCTCAACACAACCAGCATTAGCTCTGCATAGCAGTCCTTGTTTATACAAACAATCATATCCTCTAAGGGCTTGAGCTGGTTGAGCCTCACAGAAATCTTAGGATCTGCCTGGTGGTGTCTCTGTTAAGACCACATAGCAACTCACCATCTCACTTTTTAGTGAAAACAGAGCTCTGCCAAAAAGTCACTGAGGGATCCCCACGACTAGAGACATTCAGGCAACCTTACCTCTGCCAGACCCTGAAAGTAATTCTCCTTCTGCTACAATGCTGTTTCCAAAGATAATAACCTGTTCTAGTTGAAGATGTCCCTGCTCACTGCAGAAGAGTTGAACCAGATGATCTTTAAAAGTCCCTTCCAACCCAAGTCATCCTATAATTCTATGATAACCAGCCACATTGGCTGTCATACAGATACAGCTGAGGCAACTAGCACATAACATGAATAATACACAGTGCTTGTATGTAATTCAGATTTTTGTTTCAAGGAGAACTCCATGAATGCAGCTAGGCCCTATAACTCCTGTAAGTATATCTGTGAGAGTCTTAAGGTACTCCGCTCTGAACTTAAGCCCCTCCAAAGAGCTCTTCCAAAGGAATGACTGCAGCAGTTGTGGCAACCTAGGGTAGATGTCCTGTATTTCCATACTTCCTTCTTTAAGATTCCTGAGGCCTAATGGAGAAAATGCCATCATGAAGAGGATCACAGGTAATGTAGGCACCAAACTTCACCTTGATTAAAAGTGGAAGGGTGGAAAAAATCCTTTGATGTCACACAACTGAAGGTGAACAAATCAAGATAAATGCATCAAATATTTAAAGCTACTCAAATTAAAAAAACAAACCAAAACAAAACAAAACAATGTAGTGAGATGGTACTCAAGTGTAGAGAGCTAAACACTCAAGAAATGAGTACAGTAGAAAAGTAAGTCACTCTTCTAGCATGAACCACGCTAGAAGATTCTGGAATGAGAGGAACAGGCAGTCAGCAAATGGAAGGAGTATTGGGCTGAACCTCCATCACCCAAAAGAGCCAGTGAGTTCTGTGGAAATAGCTATACTTGCATATAAAACTGTGCCAGGTTATTCCCTGGGCACTGGAACTCAATCATCTATATTGGTCCACTGTTAGAAGGGTCTTAGCACAATTTTGGCCTGAACCAACTACCAGAAAGATTAAGTCCCTGGTCACAAGTGACAAGGGGCTTTTCTCAACAGATATCCTATATGTGGCCATGATGTTTTGGAAGATAAGAAAGATAATGGCATGAGTGTGTGCCATTTCATGCCAGCTGGTCTTAGTGCCTGAAATCCATCCCAAGAACATTCAATTTATGGACCTTGTCAAACAGTACAATCATTTAAACATGGAAGTTTTGCATTTACCTAGGACTATTTCTCATTTCATAATTTTTGTTTTGTGTTAACATTCAATAACAAATATTTTGTCCTTCTTAAGCTATTCCACATACATTTTTGTTATGTTCATCGTGACAATGCAATTTTTTGATTGGTGCCTAAAAGAAAAGCACTAAGCACAAGTACCTCAGCCTGTCAATTATCTGCTTCCTTTCCTTGCTGTCACTTAACTCTAATCATATTCTCATAGTAAGGCTACATTCAGCACACACAGTAAGTAAATAAACTGGAAAATTACTGGGAGATGATAAGAAGGTAATGCAATTTTTAAGACTAATAGGAAAAGCAAGGACACTACAAGAAGTGAAAGCACGTGTGAAAAAGAGACTGAGTCCAGTCTTCTTTGTGAAGAAGAAAACAGGTGAGATTCTAAGAAAACATCTAAGAAAGGATGACTTAACCATTATAAACTGATTTTCTGTAGTGTCACCACTCCAAGCAAGCAAGGAAGCAGAGAGTTATAAATAATCCTTGATTTCCATCCAAGGAGCCTTCAGCTTAGGGAAATGAAAACTTCTTTAAGAAGATAGAACCATCTGTCCAAACAGTGTCCATCTACTTACAATGCAGTGTGTCTCTCCAAGTATTGCTCTTACTGGAGACCAGCTGTAATTAATGCCTTTGATTTCAGCCAGTTCTCAGAAGAATCCCTGGAAACCCTTCAGAAACGGTTGCAGAAGCTCACATGCAAGCCTGACAGCTGGATTCACAGCTCTGACCTTCTCTCTGAATCCGATCTTTTTGCGTGCTATACAAAATACAGACTGCTTTCGGTATTTGAGACCTCTTTCAACAGTGCTTATGAGGTTCTGCCTATAATAAGCATTCTTAAAATTCACCTCTTCCTGGCATGGGCTTATGTAAAATATAAACAGTCCCACTGAACTGTATCAAATGATCCTGATGTAACGAAAAGGCAAACATTTGGTCAGTCCACACTGACCTTTTGGCACGTGTATTCCCTTTTCCACTAGCTTTGGTCTCATCAAGCAGGAGGTGTAGTCTTGTTTCAGAATAAAGATACCTGTTGTTAGGAGGGCCATTTAACGTCAGGTTGTGATAGTAACACTTCTACCAGGAGCAGATGTCACTCACTTCCCGGTACAAAGATCAGAGCATTGCCACAGATGGCTTAGTTACACCATGTGAAAATTTTCTCCCTACTCTGCCATCACAGAGATACCTGACTAGAATGCTCTGACAGGGCTAATGGTAAGAGACAAGCAAGATGATGTTTCATGCACCCTGCAAGACTTTTCCTCTTTAAGGCAGTAAAAGATAAGAATGAGTCTTGTATGCAGTCAAGTAGTACTTCCTTTTTTTTTTTTCCTTTTTTCTTTTTCTTCTTCTTTTTTAATGGTAGAGAAATCCAAGTTTTTTAGTATGGAAGGAAACACACACACGTTTTAAAGAGGAGCCATATCAAGTATCCTTAAGCCAATCTTAGGTTTTAGCTTGCTCTAGCAACTCTCAGAGTCTGTTTAAGGGTAATCAACCATTACAAGCCTGAATTACTGTCTCTGGCACTCCTATTAATTGTTCCAGCTAAAGCCATAATGTTAAAACTTTCTGATCAGAGGATCTGTGACTCAAGACATCTTTCACACTGACATGCAGTCCTCATCTCACTCACAAAATACTCCAAATAATGTACATCTGTTAATAGAAAAGTTCCTTTTCTCTGCAAGTATATTTTCAGCTCATACTCCTTTCAATGGAGAACAAAGAGGAGAATTAATGTAAGCTGAAATGGTGTTCACATTTTCTGCATGCCCTGCCTTTGGCTTCTAGGTCTAGATTTCAGCAATTAGTTTTATGCTACTCAGTTCATACAAGGCAGAAAAATGAGCACGCGGGCTAATTATGCTTCAGGTGTAACAAGTCACTTGCCCCTGTATCACCAGAATGAGCAATGTTTTCAACTAGGTTGAACAACAAAACGTTGTTTGTACACAAAAGTCTCCTACTGTCTGAGTAGGGATTACCATTAATGAGCCTGTGTCCTTGGCCCTAGTCCCATGAGGTTATAAATTACTTTAATGCTTTAATCCACCAGTGAAAAACCCTGGTTGAAGGAGTGGAGAAGAAACAAGCAGAATATACTACAACCACCTATATGTACTGAATCCCACATAGTGGTTTCACAAATAAGAAATACACAATGTTCTGAAAAGGACTACTTGCATGAGGCTATACATCCTAACTATATGTTTATCTGAGGGAAGTACAATCCATCTCTACATTAAGTCTCTGCCTGTTCTGCCATATTTGGTAGAGAGAGCCCATCAATTTTCCAGATTCCCTGGGAAAAAAAAACCAAAACCAAACCAATACTTAAAGATCTGCCCCAAACCACATGGCCCATAAAATTAGCATCTTTAGAGCATACAGCTTTCTGTAGACAATACAGAGAGATAAGGTGTGAGCAGGAGGTCCTGATGGAGCACCAAGCCTCATAACTAGGTAAGGTCTCTAGAAGTGATTAAAAGAGTTCAAGGACAACAAGGCTTCATGAGTACAAAACCAGAGTGTGAAAAATGTGTTACTCTGGTGCTGTGGTATGCAGTCTGTGCATAAGATAAGAACTGCTTGTGCTTAATTGGAACTAGGTAGAAGAGTCAAGGCTAAAGTAAAATGATTTGTCTTAGTGAGTGTATACAGTAAATATGATGCCAGCATGAACTGGATACTGGTAGGTGAGTTGTGCGGTAAAAAGTCTTCCAAAGTCACCTGTACCCAGGCAACCACATGAGTAATGCCATACAAAGTCAAGATTGCCTAAGGAACAGCACTGAAAAAAACTACCAAGATTGCATATGGATGCAGCAGAAATTGGACCAGCTAGGAAAAGAATAACTGGGGACAGACTGTTTATTTGAGCCTAAGGAACAGCACTGAAAAAAACTACCAAACTTGCATATGGATGCAGCAGAAATGGGACCAGCTAGGAAAAAAATAACTGTTTATTTGAGGAGTTTGAATGGAGAAAGAGAGGTGCAAGAGTGGTGAAAAGATGCATCTAGAAATAGAAAACTGGGAGATAAGATATAACATCAGATACAGAATAAAGGCGGACAAGAGTTTTTTGTCAATAGGAGTGTGGACACCTACAGATGGTGTTGAAGCTGAACTTCAAATCCAAGTACACAATGATGCTGGAGGGACCCCTGTTGGATAACCCCCATGTGAGCCTCCCTCACGTCTTTGTCTGAAAGACTTGGTGTGCGAGAGTGGAAAAAGGAGGGATAGATTTATAGTGGGAAGGGAGATAGAATTGTAATTCAATAGTAGCTGGGTGTGATTCATAAAACTTAAGAATGATAATTAGTAGCTTTATAGTTGTGTGTGCTTTTAGATTAATTATCATTTAATTGCTTTATCAGTCTCTTAGTAGTATCTTGCTTAATTTAAATACATCACAGTTTCTTAATTATGCCTCAAGGCTGCAACCTGAAGGGGAGAGTCAGACTCATAAAACAACATACAGCTACCGCCTCTGGCTCACCAGCCTGAAAGACCGGCTCTATCCATTAATCAACAGGGGCAGCCCTCACTCCATCTCCACTCCATCTCCAGGGAAATGCTCAGACTCCCACCCAACCAGTCTCAGTCTCCATCCTCCCACCAAACAACCCATATAATTTACAGGCTGCAAAGCACTTTTAACAGAATAAAAAAACATTGATCTTTGTGTTCTCCGACTTTCTGTGCGCAGCTCACAACATTTCTCTTTCACACATTTGTATAAAAAAATTGGCAAGCCTACTGGTATATTGCGATCTTAAAGAATTTTTGGAATGGCTTTATGATGTCATCCCTGTGAACCTGAGGGAACCATGGCAGCATGAACAGATCTTCCCTAGTGAACTCCTAATTGCGAAGGAGAAACTCTCTTCTCTTTTGGCCACCTGCACTTTCCTTTCGCAACACTTTTCTCTGGTGCTGCCACATCACTTACTTGCCACCTCTTTGGGATACCAAGTAGAACCCCAAGTACCACATGCAGCTGGCTGGTAGATTTATGATCCCCTGAGCATCCACCTGGGGTGCCAAAGCAGGAAAGTGGAAGTACTGCTGTGCTATAGCTGTGGAAAATGGTTTCTGGGACAGCACATGCCCTAATGGTAAATTTGTGTCTAGGATTCTCCAGTACTATGCGGGCTAATGGTCAAGTATCTCATGTGTGAATTCCTCTGACTTCAGACGCATGCTGTTTTCAGACTTGTTTTTCCAGCAAAAAGTGTTTTTAACTCAGCGTGTTAGTGGAGCTCTGAGGAAAGAAGTACTGGGAGGAAAATCCTAGTCCATGCAATTTTCCTTACATTGAGCACTTTATGGTGGCTTATGCCTTTCAAATGAAAAGCATTCAGTTTTGGCATCTTCTCTCCAGGGATAATAGCCCAGTTATTACCTCCCTGTCATTTAACCAATTCATCACTCAGAGCATTGCAATTTTATCTAATTCTGAGAGAGTAAAAACGTACTAAACCAAGAATATCTTCCCTTTTACACTGGAAAATATGCCTCTCCAAAACACTGTGTTTCCACCCCTCTCACATGCCTAAAAGCATCTCCCAAAGAGTCTCAAATTATGTAATAGTATCTGATCACCAGTCTCTGAACCAATAGAAATAACAACTAATAAACAATGACATTGACAATGCTGAAGCCATCTATGTCCTATGAGTTATGCAGATCAGTGCTGTGCCATTATAGAAAAAGAAGCTCAGGAGATCATCTCCAAGATTAAAGCTCACTTCTGATGGGATGCTAAGCTATGTTTGAGGTTCCAGCCATAAAGATGTGCATTTCCTCACGTGTTGCTCAAAAGACCTTGCCAGTTTAGAGTATGATTTTATGAGGCCAGGTGCCAATTCTAAAACATTACTGCAGAATGTTCTGTATGGGTAGCCTTCAGCTCTACAGCTAAATATCAGTTACTGTAGCTAAGAATGGTTCAGAGCACAGTCATTTATTTAAAATACAGTCATTTATTTAAAAAATGGACATCTTTACTATCACGCCAAAGGGAAGTAGAATTAAGTCTCAGATTGCTTAGTACTGCTTCTATTAAACCTAAGTGAAACTCTGCCTTTGTCTGCTTCATATTTAGTAGCAGCAGCAGAGTATCTTGGACAACTAGTTTACAGGTATGGTTAAGAATTTCCCACTACACTCTGGCCAGCTCTAAATTAAAAAGTTTGCTGTAGATAGGGACTTTAAAAAATCTCCCCCTGAGCTGTGCTGGGTCTGCAGGGCTAATAGACCTAAAATTGCATTTCAGTCAATATAGTGATCAAATAAGTCCTGAAAAAAATACTGTCAGGTAAGAAGGGACCACTTATTTAACTGCTTTCAGTTCTTGCACTGGTAAAATTGAGATGCTGCTTATCTAATTCCCAGCTGGTGGGATGGTTAAACACCCTGAAAATGAAACACCAATGTATCAAGTGGCTGGCAAGGAGCTCTTAAGAGATTACTCATGACTGAGCAAATAGCCCACAGGGGCTTTTCTTTTGTAGGGGAAAATCTTTTTCATAGAGAGAGACTTAAATCCACTCACTCAGCAACCTGGTGTCAGAAATCGTTCTGTATTGGTCATGAAAGTCATGATCAGCACTGACAATTAAAACCATGACCTTTCAGGAATAAGTACATTTTTAGCAACACTAGTGGACTGAAATGAGCTTAACTGAAGATTTTGTCCATTTTAACTGTATGTATTGGTGGTTCTACAGGATGAGGCTTTCTGAAATCCTTATGCAAACTACCACCAAACTACCACCAGGGAACTGCACAGAGGGGCACTTCTGTCCTCACAGGCAAGCAATTACTACCGCACCTCTGCGGTTGCCACCGCTCTGCAGCAGGATACATCCAGGACAGACATGCAGCACAATCTCCTGCTGCTTCAATTCCTCCTGCGTTTGTGGATCCACATAACAGGGCAGTTGTGTAGTGAACAGACCTGTGCTGCTGGTCACAGAAGACAGCCCAGGCACAGCAACCACATCTGAATCGCTACCAATGGCTCAAAGGTACCTACCAGTCATCCCAGGCATCATTTAGCACTCTGTTTTTCTTTCAAGACCTTTGGAGTTTCATGAAGAAACTAGATTTACGTTGACCTCCAACAGAAATTCTCAATAGTTTCCTACACCACCTTTAAGTAGATAGATGTGAATCTGTAGGGGCAAATTTCTTTATTTTCATTCTGAGTTCCAAGTGCCTGGATTTCTGCCCTCCTGTGCTCCATGATAAATACATAAGCATTTTAAAAAGAAACAGCTCAGAGAATCCTTTCCATAGGAGAGCTATTAAAAAGCAATTTCTTTATCAGGGATAAACACCACTGTCAAGTATACAACAGGCAGCCTCGCTTCACAGTTGATTTTTGTGTTTATATTATAGTTATATTTCACATTTCTGTTCTTCAGCAAATCAGCTTGATAGAGTCATTCTTTTTTGAGAGTCAGTCTTAGTCACTAGAGTATGTTCACCAAGAACCATCTGTTCCCCATGATTTCCCTCCCACACACTATGACTGAATTACGCCTACAACAAGTTTCTTCTATTAGGAAAGAAATGACTATATAACAAGCTAGTTGACATGAGTCCCTAGGGAGACAACACAAGTGCTCATGTCTTTGTTCATACTTATTATAAAGTGTTTATGTGCAATACCCATTACTGAAGGCCTGACTCTGGAGGATAAGTAAACCTGTCTGCCCTTCCCTCCCAGAGTCAGAGTTTAATCTTAGAAATGATGCTTTAAGCCATGGTGGCATCAACACAAGCAACAAATGAGGAAATCTGTCCAAATTCTGTTTGACAGTCACCTGAGAAACATTTGGAAGAGGAAACACTGTTTTTTTTCTTGTCTTCCCCTTCATGCATAATGTGTCTCAGTCTGATCACACAGTCTGGGTCAATGTTCGGTCAGTACAAACGGGAATATCTCTGCTGACACCAAGTATTTCAGCTGAGGACATAGCTTTTTTTTTTTTTAATATGAAAGTTCATACTGAAGATTTCCCTGCAGTACAATATCCACACTTCAGTTAGAGAGGGCAGATCGCCGAGAGGTTAACACACCGACCTGGGATTTAGATACAGATTTACCAGCTTCAGCTCCCTACTCTATACTGATTGCTGATCTCCACTCTCTTGCTTACAGTACTAAAAACTCAAGACCTGTGTGAGAAGTAGGGATGAGAAGAGAATGAATAAGGTTGCACCAGCCCTCCTTCCCCTCCACAGCCCAGTCCCTAATTTAATGGAGTGTATTTGTCTGTGAGTTAGGAGTGATGCCCCTCAAATTCCTTCTTCTGCCTCTGACATTTTCATGATCATGCAAGAGTCACCTCATCTCAGATTCATCCCATCTACCTTACCTACGTGTCTGTGAGAGTTTAATCAGATTAAACTAAAAGACCTAATAGATCTATAATGAAGGCATCATCTCACATCAAATTCCTCACATCTGCCAAATAATAACCATGAAGTGTGGGCCTTATCTCGGGGGTCTCATCCAAAGTGTCGGATGTAGACAATAGATGAGAAGCTTGACTGCAGCCTGTGCCACGCGTTCATGCTTCACCAGATACCAGAGTAAAGTGCACCCTGGGTAGCTGTCACCTTCACTTATCTCACTCAAGCAAGAAGACAAATTGCAGTGGAGAAGTGAGTGAACAAATACATGCCATGCCTTCAACAGAAAACAAACTGGGGAGGAGTGAGAACACCAATTGCTGTTTCCAGATTAAAGGGGATACTAGCGAAAAACCAGCATTTCTCTTGCCCTTTGCCTATGCAGTATTTTCACTCAGTCCACAAAGTGACCTGATGAACAAAGCCCCGGGAGGCATGCTGCTGGCCTTAGAGAAAATCTAATATCTTTTAACAAAATGCTAAAGTTTTCAGAACAGAAATGGCATTTTGTGGCTCTTCCTCTTTCCAGTGCTGCAGCTCAGGAGCCCCAGCATCTTACCAGTGCATGAGCTCATCTATGCCTTTGGAGCCAAAATCCATGTAGCCTTGCTGTTTAGAATGAAAACTAATGAAAAGAAAGGAAAAGGCATGCTGAGTAAACTAAATGTAGCTCCTGCTAGAGGACAGGACCCCAAAACAAGGCATAGGTAGAGAAATTATCCAGGGGCACAAGAACTACCACGCAGGAGCAGACCCAAGGTGCATATATTCTTAGCCCCTCTCTGACAATGGCTACAAGAGATGTTTCAAAGGAAGATGTAAGTAGTTTGCATCAGACAGCCAGGAAATCACATCTTCCCAGTTAGGTGGCATCCTGGTTTATAGGATGAAGGGATTAGTTTAAGTGTTTAAGTTACAACACTATCTTTCTTTATATATTTTACTCATAATACATTTTTATCCATATAAATGTTTAGTACAGCTTGAAACCTCATTTCCTTGCCTCAAAAACAACATATACAATTAATTTCAAAATCCAATTATTCTTTAGTAACAGTCTTTCCTTTTTCACCGTTGAACTTGCTTTTACTTTCACTGAATGTCCCCTTTGCTGGGCACTGAGTTTATCTTATTTTGGTTTTATTTATTTTTAGCACAGATGTCTTTGACAACTCTGGTCTCATGTTCTGCTGATTCTCCTGATGCCAGGGATCTGAAAATCTATTAGTGCATGAGCAATCTCTTGTAAAGCATACAAAGCTGACTGCTTTCCTAGAGAGCATCTGCATTCCAAGGAACTTGCTGTTCCCATAGGCACATGGCGCACAGAAAGCAAATTTAAAGAGGATGGTCTCAAAGTTATGTGAGTGGCCAAGGAATGACACTGATTAAACATCCCTGAAGCTTCCAGATGAGATCTGAGGCAGGAGGAAGAGAAGGATAACTAAAGGTCTCCAGATATAACTTTTGGATTGCAAATAGTTTTTGTGATTAAATATTCCATTAATACCTAACTATTACATAGCCTTTTTCTTCAGTAAGTTATTTATAAAGAAGGGACATATAATTTTTCAGGGAAGGAAACAGACACATAGATTTGAAATGACTTACTCAAGGTCACACAACTAAGCAGTGGAAGAACTGGGAGGAGAACCTAGCTATTTTAAAGCCCTTTAAGAGGTGATACTTCTTCCCTAACTAAGTGCTTCTTTTCTGAGAGCTGTTATTTGAGTGCCAAATTAACATCAAAATTATGGTACTGACTCAAAGTCAAACTTTTTTTTAAAAAAAAAAAAACATACAGCACACACATTTTAGGATTAGGCATATTATCTCTTTGTAACTGGAGGATAAGAAAATGTGTTTAATAAAGGCAGGATACATTGGGGTGAATAGTAACAAACTTGGGTGATGGGCCTGGGAAAGAATCTACTCTCTTTTGTAGGTACCATGTTCTCTCTTCTGTCACTGTTCATTGTCTTTCTGTCCAGGAGACCACAGAGAGAAGGAATGGGGAGGCACATGGGTGAGGCAGAGTAAAGCCCGCCCCAGAGAGAAACAGCCCTACAGCAATCAATTAAAGGTGGTGTCAAGTGGAGAATGCCTCTGCTTGCCTCCAAGCAGGCTGAGATCACTCCTTCCAGCTCCAAGTTTACAAAGTTTGTACAAATAACTGCTTTGCTCTTCATACCTCTCTACCCGCCCCCATAAACTGGTTTTGAGCCATTCTAATCAGGAGCTAACATTTACCTGGAGGAAAACTACCCAGAGGTAGCAATCTTAACATGTCCTGCAGAGTTAACAGTTAGGAAATGAGGAAATTGCCACTTGATGATCCAGGGGTTCCATCTAAATAAAAGGAAAGCAGTGAAAACCATCTTCAAAGGACACACCTGAGAGAGACTGAGTGACTGATGTGTGACTGAGGCAGACACTGTCAAATGAAATAAATATATGTATAGCAACTGAGGTAGAAAATTAAAAGAATTGTCTCTGCAATTCACAGATGAGCACAGAGGCAGCTGTATCAACTCTCATTTGATGCAGTACAGATCCCAAATCAGCGCTGAAGCAGGAACATAGTGGTACACGAAAAAACATTTACAGAAACAATCTCGGATCTCAAAATCACCTCTTCAAGAGCTTTTCATATTGCTCATTTTTTGTAAATGGATGGATAACATTCAGTTGGATTAGGCTAAATGTATGTCACTGCTACAGAGAGCAGCAGGGAAGCAATGCCTTAGGATTGCTAGAGTTTGTGTTTTCATGTCCCCATCAGCAAGAGGTTAATCTTAGCACTTTATTACAGACATAAGCAAGGCTTCAGTTTAGCCACACCTTTGGGCCTCTAACATAAAAAATGTTTGATTGTTCTTGCAATAGTTGCTCAGCCCCTCCCTGCCTTTTGCTGAATAATGAATCAAACACATTCTCTAAAATTCTGTAACCTCCCAAGGAAACTAACCACACATTTTGAGAAATTATATACAAATGCATTTCTTCTCAACTGATTCAGTCTAGCACAAAGGGTAATTTAACAGCATGCATTTCCATGTAAAAGTTGTGACTTTTACTTAAATTATTTGCTTTCTCCTACTGTCACTGGGAAAGTGTTCACCTTTGAATCAAAAACAATGTAGAGATTCACAGAAACATGCCCTCATTTACGTGTACCTACTTCAGGTTATTCACTACTATTTAAAACACACAATGGCACACACAGAGAGTTAATTTCACATACAATTGGTTTTTCAGTTAAATTGAAAATTTAGTATGAGAGAATTTGGTTTTCAGCCTGGTTTCCAAGGAAACATTTCCAGCTACTATTGGTGAAGGTTACAGGTTGACTGTCAAGCCCACGATTTCCTTTGTTCCTGGTCCATCAGCTTGATTTCTTTTATCATCTGGTCTTCCCTACTGAAATGCAGTCTAATATAGGGGGAAGGGTTTCTTAATACATGCAAAATAATCACTATTTCCCAAACAGCCTTCCCAAGAGACATTTAAAAAAGCAGTAGCAATGATTAAAGGAGAATAAATTAAATGACCGTATTAGAATTAATTTCAAATGCGATATCCAGATTTGTATATGTACAAGTCTGCACAATGTTGATAAATATCTACTGCAGATAATCTACAATTTTACTATTTATCCTTAACAAGCAGATGGGCTCCCAC
This sequence comes from Antrostomus carolinensis, assembly GCF_000700745.2. Lineage (NCBI taxonomy): Eukaryota > Metazoa > Chordata > Aves > Caprimulgiformes > Caprimulgidae > Antrostomus > Antrostomus carolinensis. The sequence continues at coordinate 12,881 of NW_010334843.1, read as the reverse complement.
ATTGCCATTTCCAGGAGTACAAACACATCCCAAAAATAAAAAAAAAAAAAAAAAAAGAAAAAAAGAGGAAGTGTTTAAGAATACACATGCAGGTTTTTAACCAAATGTGCCAAAGGTGAGATTTTATAACCCATTAGGATACCTGCATTTTCTATAATTACAGCATTAGGAGGTGATGAGGACCACAGAAGACCAATCACCAGTGTCATTGCTTTTTGAAGACAAGGGGTAATACACATCAGAGTGCATATATAGGACAGAAAACAGGTCCCAGCCTCACAGGCAGGCACCGACCTGGGCTGGAGGCACATTGCCTTGGCTTGGCCCTTCCTCACTTGGCTTCTTACCAAAGAAGTGGTTGGTACAGAGGAAGAGAGGGCAGCTGGACATTTTCATGCATGCAGAAATGAAGCCTTGCTTGCAATGTTTAATGAAATTACACAGACTCACAGATAGGTCACTGCTGCTGTTTCTACTTTTGTCCTTACTCATGTTTCTGCTCACTCTTTCTCTGTGTCTTGGCAAGGAAAAATATGGGGAAGTATGATGGTTCTCCTCTCCTTCTCAGGACACCCTCCTCTTCCCAGGACATTCATATGCACCCATACTACAGTATTTTTGCTCCTCTTTTGCCTGTTCCAAAACCTCTGTCGTGCCAGAAGGCTGGGTATGGCTTTTTTTTAAGGACACTATTTTTGAGGACACTTCCTTCAGACAATGGGGAAGATTTCTAGGAGCTATTCCCTCTCTGTAATACCCAGTTGCCCTCCTAAACCATGTCAGTCATAAAATAAGGACATATAGGAGCATGCTGGGTTTTTTTTAACAGCTATAGTTTATCTTTCCCTGACTGTGATATGCGCTTCTCCGTAAGCACCTTGCACTGCAATTGTCCCAGCTCATGTTTTCTCTACTCCTCTCCTCCTATCTAAACTGCATACTAGTGAACACCTTCCTCTGCTGTGTACAGAGCACTTCTGTGTACATTTGATTAAAAAGCTCGAAATTTCTCTTCTTGGGCCATGCACGATGACTTCAGTGTCCTTCCATCCTACATTCCAGGATACCTTCAGCTCATGCACCCTGGAACAATCATGGCAATAAGGAGCAGGGATTGAGGACTATGCTTGATGTTAATAATTGGGTGATGAACCAGGCCTAATAGCCTCAAAACAGGAGTAAGACATGCTCTGCTTGTGTAAAAGCTCAACCACTGATGCAGCTATGAGCTGAACCTGACCTTGTGAAAGGGCCACCTTGAGTCCTACAGAGCAGTACTCTGTGAATTTTCCCTTTAGACATTCATAATTTTTAAAAAAAGTGTGCTATGACAATTTCCCTGAGACTAGAGATCTAATTTTCCATTCCTTCCCCCCATTAGATATAAAGAGGTTTAATTCCTTCCTCTGCCACAAACACTGAAATTAGGAAAAGAATGGAAGGGGGGAAAGGATATTTATTTAATTTCTGCAAAAAGCTGATAACAAAGTCTTCCCGTGAAGATGTGGTGCTAGACACTGAAGAAAAGGCAAACAGAAATGATGGGTGCTCTCAGGAGTACAGCTGAGAATGGGGGCAGGCTGGAGGTGATGGGGGGGTTCCTGATGCTGGCACTTCGTTTCGCAGGATGATGCCAGAATTAGCACATCACTGTAGCTTTGACAGCACACAGCCTGCATTCGGAGGCAGCGGCTGAAGGTCGGCTGCTTGTGACCTGGATGGGGACCACTTAATGGCACCACGGTTCCCACTTTTTACCCTCCTGACCTGCATGGGCCCAGGAGACTGGGAGCTGACCAGTCCCACCCCTGGAACTTCCCAGTCAGGTCCCTGCCAGCAGCAGCTCCTGCAGCATGGCGTGCTGAGGCTCCCGACACTCTCACTTGAAGATGGTTATTGCTTTTCTTGTTGTTGCTGTTCCAGGATACTCCTCCCTTACTGTCCTTGTTACAGCTTTGTTTTGGTGGCAATAAACACTATTTTATTACCCATTTCCTTTGCAACAGGTGTGTGATGGTGCTTGGGAAGGCATAAGAGACACATATGCAGGAGGGCTGGACCCCAATGGGTTGGACATTGCTCCCAGGTCTTAAAGGCACATGATTGTGAGGGACACCAGCGAAAATGAGAGCAAGCAAAGATGTCTGATGGACAGGGTGGTCTATGGGTCACTGAAATGTTGCTTAGAAACCTCTTCCCTTTTAACTGGAGTCCTAATGTTATCACTGGCAGTGCTTAAAGCTTGATTTACCCCTGTTCACACAGTGAGTTTTAAGCAATCTATGCGAGTTTGGGAGCTGATCTATCAAATTCTGACACAACATCATGGCAGCATAATTAAAAATAGAGGTCCTGATAAATTCTAACACTGCTCTAACTTTATTCTAGTGTGAATCCACTTAGATTGATCCAATTTAGATCACCTGGGATAAAGGTGAATCTTCTCCAATCATGTCATCCAAACAGGAATATATCAGAACATCATAAGGGTTCACCTTCCTCTCCTGAACTTAACTAGGTGGAGCTATTACAATAGTATGAAAAAATTGTGGCTAGGATAAGAGCAGTATAATCATTTGATACTAATCAACACTGAAATTGCTAGAGAAATAAGAAGCTGTCATTTTGCTTAAAGCCTGCAGCAAAATTTGCTCGGTTGACAGCAAAGTGAACACTACACAGGTTCATTTATTTTATGCATTTCAGCTCTCAGCATGACATGCTTTCTATCCAGAGATGTGAGAACATTTGCAGTGTACCTGAGGAGATGGGAAAACATCTACCAACAAATTCCACTGTAGTTTATTTATAGTTAATATTTTACAGCAAATTAACATTAAATACACTCCCCTCTGATAAGATAACAATCTGAGGGCAACACCTTCTCTTTCAAGGCTCCCAGTAAAATGATAACCTTTGAGACATGTCAGTTGTCTGATGTAAAAACTGAGAACTGGCTCCATCAGGCAATTTAACAACTGATCTGTATCTTTATGACTACAACTTCTTATTATAGAGATATATATCATCTAAGGCACTTCCAGAAAAACACAAGCAAAAGTGAAAAAGCTGTTCTAAGCCTCCAAGTGGGGTTAGCTCAGTATACCAAGATACTGATACAGTTCTGCTGGGAAATCTTCCTGACTGGACAAAACCCATAGCACATATAGCATTACTCTGGTTAGTACCCAAGGGCTGCATGGCTACTATACCTGCAGTGCACTTCAGCTGTGTTTCTGACTTGCTGTTTTGCAGCTTTCCTCTCTCTGGGGCAGTAAATTCTACAAGTTCTAGTTCTCCTTTCCCCCCCAAAAACTGTTAAGGACTCTCAGATTGATATTACAGCATTCAAGTAAGTGATATAGTGTCTTGCATGGGTACACTGTGGCCTCAGTGTGCATGTGATCTTTTTTAAAACATAGCAATGTTTATCATTCACAGGTAGAAACTAAAAAAAAAAACCCAAACAAACCAAAAAAAAATCCAGGGTTGGAAGGGACCTCATAAGATCATCTTCTGTCTCAGTGAGATACCAGATTCTGACACTGTAGAACATTGAGTTCATGTTTCAGTTGCAATTAGAAAATACAAATGCAATTAAGCTGGTTGATTTGCTGAGATTATAATGCTAGTTCAAATCTTATTTGACTCCGACACAGCAATTTGGCTGTTTGTACTCTGTAGTGAAATACATAAAAACGGGAGATAACCAGTTCATACAGGTTAGGCAGCCCCAAACCAAAGTAATTAAAATAGGAAATAAAAGAGAAGGATGAAAAATAGGAAGGTGAGAAATGAGCTTCTAGCATGGCTGCTCAAGTACCAGATACCAAGAAGCGAGGCTCACAGAAAACTCTTTACCTCAGGGAGGGAGGAAAGGAGAGCAAATAGTTAATCCCATTTGGAGAAAGGCAGGCACTCAGGAGTAAAGGATGTGTATCACACTGAGAGGGAGAAAAGACACATGAAGGGTTATGGAACAAAGGACACTGCTTCCTAAAGGAAGGTGGCTTCTAAGGTCAGCTGGCCAGGTCCTCCTCGACAGGCTTTTATTGGGTCCATATTTGATCAGTATCCATGAGAGTAGAGTTAGCACTGTCTTACAGAAGATCATAGAATGGTTTGGGTTGAAAGGGACCTTTTGAGGTCATCTAGTCCAACTACCCTGCAGTGAGCAGGGACATCTTCAACTAGATGCTCAGAGCCCTGTCCAACCTGACCTTGAATGTTTCCAGGCATGGGGCTTCTCCCACCTCTCTGGGCAACCTGTACCAGAGTCTCACAAATCTCAGTGTAAAAAATTTACTTATATCTAGTTTAAATCTCCCCTCTTTTAGTTTAAAACCATTACCCCTTGTCCTGTATCTACAGGCCCTGCTAAAAAGTCTGTCCCCATCTTTCTTACAGGCCCCATTCAAGTATTGAAAGGCTGCAATAAGGTCTCCCTGGAGCCTTCTCTTTTCCAGGCTTAACAACCCCAACTATCTCAGTCTTTCTTCATAAGAGAGGTGTTCCATCCCCCTGATAATTTTTGTAGCCCTAAAGGAGATATGTGGAAGAAGGAACCAAGCAGATGATGGCTGTGAAGCTCTACAGACCATTAGACAGAAAACAGAAGTAGAGCTGGACATGGAATTTGGGTCAGGGTTGACTTGGAAATGTAATGGTGCAGTCGGGATCACTGAGTTAGAGTGATGTTGTGATCTAAACCTTCACTGGAGATTTCTGAGGCTACTGGAAAGAGGGGAAATGGGTTGCTAGGCCCCAAAGCAGCAAACCCAATCTGTCAGAAAGGAATTGAAGAAGCAACATGGGAAGGGTGGAAAGAATTATAATCTTTCAAGCTTCAAAAATAAGGGTTGAAAGAAAGAATTTTGGAAGGATGACAACATGATTTATTCCATGCCCTACTGAAGCTCAAGGTCTTTGTGCTGCTAAGAATGGTTACCGTCCTCTCACTCAATGTACTGTGCGCCTGGAAAAAACTGACAGAGAAGAATCTAATTACTGTTCCCTAAAGGCTCAGAGACTTCCTATGGATAAAACTCCTTCAAAATCATACAGGCACTACATTAACAATTCTGAATTGCAATAAACTTCATTTATTCTTTATTTCTTTGGTATTCAGGCTACAGTGTACAGAGTCCTGATAGCCTTTGGATGTCACTACCAAAACTAGTACATTGACTTGGATCACTATTTCAGCACATGTTGAAACAGAGACAAGCAAAATCAGCACTCAGGATTTGCAGCAGACATCAAGCTTTTAAAGGATCAGATGTACTGGGTTAAAAATACTAAAATGAGAGTAATGCCTATAGAGAGCATGCCACAGTATATTTTTAGCACATATAAGTCTTCACATACAATAATTTTTTCCCCTTCTAAACTTCCATGCCTTCATCTCTTGTGCATCCTTTCTCAGTATAAATCCTTTAAACGGATTATATTTAAAGAACTACTTACTTGGTGCTTAGAAGAGATGCCAAAGCAATATTTTGGCACTTATTTATAAAGTTATTAAAATCTTCTATTTATTCCACAGAGATTAAAAACAATATGATAATGGATTTTGATAATTGATACGAAAAGGTAAGGACTAGTACTTTAAATCAGTGGAAAGATAATCAAAACCCAACTGTCCTTTCTTTAATTAACATAGCATGAGCTGTGCAGAGATAGTCCCTTCCTTGAAGAGCTATAAAATAGGAAGCACTATTTTCACAGAGGAATCCTTGAGTAACTCCGAGAAGGCATGCTATGAGTTTAGGACTTAGCTCTCAAAAAGATGCACCGTTCTGCTAATATCAGGCATGTGGAGAGTGTGTGATGTGGCAGGTAGTGAAGTGATAATGATGGTAATATTTTACAAGAAGTTACTAGCTCCACCTCCATGTTCTTAGAAACTTGGGTAACATCCTTTGGATAGTGTACCTAAAAACCTGCATTTTAGGAATGAAATTTGATAGAAAAAACAGCTGGCAAGAGCTTATTTGAATAAGCAGCCACATGAGTGAGCTCTAAAATACATTCTGGTTTTCTTTAACTGTGCAACGTGGAATTCTGTGGCTGGGTAAGAGCTCCTACCCACAGCACAGGAAAAGACATCACAGCTTAGTATTCTTTCATTGTCACATTCTTTGTATCTCACACACGTGGAACATCTTTTCTAGCTTTAAGCATGCAAAAGCCAGGCATTCAGCCAAAAGTGCTGCCCAGATTAGGCTAAAGACTTAAGACTAAATGCATGTCTACTTACCCTCTTTCCTAAGTCCAACTCCACACTGGCACTGACAGTCCCAGCTTCTCCCATGCCTTCCTGTCTGCTGCTACCAGTGTTTGATGGCCACATACGGGCAGGAGTTACATTTTCAGACAGAGGGTGTTTTTTTTTTGCTTACTGCTGCCAGATTCAGTGGCTGATTTTTGTGCAGGGGATGGAGAGAGTTGCCTAGAGGTTTTCAGTCAGACTAATTGCTTATCTGATTTATTACAGCTGTGTATAAGGGCTAACAGCAGCATATGGGAAGTAGCCAGATCATGTGGTGAAACCATCCTTTTTGGTGGAGTCAGCAGGGACTTCGATTGGCTCAGGTCAATCATGAAACTGCACCCTTTAAGTAAATGCCTCTTTTAGAAGCTAAAGCTGGGGAAGATTAACCCTGCTCTTAAAGGTCTTTGGGTTAAAGCCACAAATCAGAACTTAAGAGACAGAAGCTCCCTTGCTTGCTTTCTGCTGATGGGCTATGGAGCTTGACACAGGCCAATTAAACCTTGCTTCAGAAAAATGCGTAAGCAAGTATTTTATTTAAAGCACACTCACTGTAACGGGAACTCACTGCAAGTTTTGTACTAGGTTGTCTTTTGCCACACTGGGTCTGGAAGATGCAGATCTGTTTTGTCACTCATTGAAACAGGGAAAATAACTTATTTGACAGAAGGGGTAGACTGAAATTATGATTCATCTAGATTTAAGCAGTTGTCCTGAAGGAAGAATATTAAGTTCTAATATGTATCTTTCACATCTCTAAATTAAAGCAGGTGCATACCTCCTTCACTGTATCAGAGCTTTAATTACACCAGACCTTTAATCACACCAGGCCTCCAGTATGCCACTGGCATGGAAGCTACATATTAGTATTGTTACTGCTACTGCATCTATTTTAATCCCTTTGCTGCCAGCCACTCACTTGCTTCACTATCACCAATTACAGTAATTCCTGTGACTTAAAACACCACGCCAGTATGTGCCTGACACACTTGGAAGTGCTTGTCTAACTAAGGTTTGTTTGGTGAGCAACCTCCCACACACAGAAACTTCCTCATACTGAACACTGCACATCAGTAGCAGGAGAGTAAAACCCAAGAGATGTACAAAAAGACCACGGAAAGCTACTGTCCCTCAGGAACACAGAGATGCAGAATAGGGTTATTCCTTTTTTTTTATCTCTCCAGCTTTCTAAGTCAGATATTTCTTATGAAAGCACAGACAGCTATCAGTAGCCTAGCATGAAGAATGCAGTATAGCCTGGAGTTTGGTTGTTTGTTGGTTTTTTTTTTTTTTAAGGTATTAAACAGGGCAGGTATCCAGACAAACCCCTAGGGAATTCTACTTATAACTGGCCTCCAAGTATAGCATGACCGATTAAACCCTTGCAGTCTGACTGTCCAGCTGGTTTCTTTTCCCCATCTTGACTGTAACATCCCCATCTGGATGTTGGCAGACTGACTATGACAAAAGTTTTGGTACTGTTGAGGTAAATTATATTGACGGCTTTCCCCTCATCCACAGATTCATTTTACCATAGAGCACGATCAGATTGGTCAAACCAAGGGTACCATCAGTAATTTCTTCTCTCAGATGCACAGCTCCAACAGACTGGGAGAAAAATGATGACCACAGATTTTTTGTAAATTCTGCCATTCTAGCGACCAACTTTGTTTCCTGTTATCACGTGCTGTGCATTGCAGGCATTGCCTTGGTCTCAGTTCAGAGCCTTTATCCTTTGCTAATTGACCTTGTCCTTGTTAATTGCTCCTCAGTCCCTCTGCTCTTCATCAGTTCTTTGTTTTTATACTTCTGTGCTCTTTTAAGCATTTCAGTGTGCTGCCACTGTGGGAACAGATGAGCACTGATGGTTTCCCAGCTCTGATTTTCCCTTACTGTACCTAACACTAAACAAGTTACTGATTCTCCAAGCTCAAGCTTGTGACCCTACCAATTTATTTTTTGGCACATCTGAACTCTTTTACCACCACTGCCCATCATGTGTCTGCTGGGATATTTTAGGAACTGGCAGGAAAACTAGTTACTTAATCCAGTGATTATCCCAAAGCTTAATGTATGAGGAGATAATTCTAAATTTTCTCTCTCATTGAAATCACGCCCATAAGTAACGAGCCATACACTTGGCAAAACTCACCTAATTCAGTCTGTATCAACTCAAGGCAAGATTCTGTTAACTCTTCAGTGGCACCCGCTTCAACACAACCTCCTTGTGTTTAGAACAAAACAGACCCAAACTACAGCACAAGACTGATGCACCAGTGAAAGATGCACCAACTTTCTTCAAAGAAAACAGATACTGCAAGGCTCGTAAAATATTTGTTGTCACAATACCCAGACTTTTCTTCAGGTACCTCAGCATCACAGCCTCCACCAGCACAATCCCCGTCAGTAACCACGGTAGCTGTAGGTTAGAAGCCACCGTCACTTTGCTTGCTGCAGGTTCCCAGCAGATTTGCAGGCATTTTAACTTTCTGGAGTAAGGTGACATAAACACACAGGACAATAAAAACATGGGAGATCACGTAATTCCATTTCATAAGAAGTACCAATACAAGCTGTGACAGCCAGGCAGGAACAGAAATGCACAAAACCCTGTCAAACTGGCACAAAGTCACACCTGGCATTGTATGGTGCTAGGTGTGGTGATGTAGGAAAATAGTCAATCCCAAAAGTACACCTTGGAAGCAGTCATCTTACAGTTAGGATTTTTAAAGCGTAAGCTTATTTATTAAAATATTTTAAAAATATTTATTAAATATTTTTACTATTTATTAAATATGTATTTATTTAAAGTGAAAGCTCAGTGGAACTAACCAAATACAGGATCAAAAATCAGCCTAATGATAATCTTTGACAAAGTGCATAAGGCATGCCTTGACTTTAAAAACATTTAGCTGGATCAGTAACCCTTTCCCTGCACCAACTCCATATCAACCACAAGTCTGGTCACAAAGAACAGGCTCTGGACAGTCACCTCCAATGTCCAGAGAGTGGCAGTGAATCATCCATGCTCGCAGAATTAATAGGGTTCCCTTCTGCAAAATCAGACCAGCTTACATTGAATGTTTGGCTGCATTCAACCAGTTGCTGTTCATAACCATACCATCATTCATATTGAACTAGGAATGGAAGAGAGGCTTCGCCACAGCAGTTTTTCTTTCAAGAAGCAAAATTAATTTACAACAGGCTAACACTAATAATACCCCCACCTCCGGCTTCCTTGAAAGAAAACAAAAGGCCTAATACAAGCCTCCAGAAAATTACTGAAAAACAATTTTCACACTTGGGTTCCTTGGCACAATTCAGACATTTTGATTTCTGTATGCAATGATGCGAGTCAGAACTTCACACTTTTTTAAAGCATTCTCCCTAATATACTTGGCAGTCCTAATGGGTTTGGTAAATTAAATAAAAACAATAGGTTGAACTTGCTAGGGTAAACTGCAGTCCAAGGTGACCTTCAGTCAACTTTTAAGCTGTCTGATGTTCTGGAGGATCAGTTGTAGGATCAGCTGTTTGGTACGTACAGCAGCAGTCAGTACCTGTACAAACAGTCTTATGAGCAACCATGGCATTCTGGTATACAGGGATACCCTGCGTCTGTTCTCAATCTTCCAGTCATAGCTCCACGCCAGGGACTGGGAGAAGGATGAGCCAGCAACTCTTTTTTGCAGGCAGGACACCTAGAAGGTCAAATGCTCTGGACTGTGCATATCAAGATGTATCACTGTGTCACAAGTGGGAGCTTTCTCTTAGGGGTCCTACAGATCAGAATATTCCCCACTTCCGTCTTCCCAGTCAGTATTTTAACAACTTTGTTTGTAGAAAGTATTATCCAGTGATCAGGTCTGAAGGTTTTGACTGCCAAGTCAAAATAGAAGACTAAATACTCTGCCCCACTATATCCAGGAATTCTTCTTAAACGGCAATGTTTTGTGTACAACAAACTATTTCTTTGCAAGGTCTTCTGACATAAAATTGGTTTTAGCTTCCATCATTCAGTCACAGTCAGTTGTCAGATAAGAAAAACCACCAGTAAGGCAGGCCAGGGCTAAATTTAGGAAACCAGAAAAGCTTTCTTTACGAAAAATTGGCAGAAACAGCTAGGGATAGACTGTCATAAAATTGGACATGAAGAATGAAACGCGACTTGACTTTATATTTTGTTGAATGATCAAATAGCAAATTCTGCTCTTTGGGTGCTGATAGCTCAATTACCAACCTATTTATGAAAAAGATAAGCCTCCATTCTTAGCTACGATTTGCAGGCCAAGATATTCCCAACAGAGGTTGCCTGAGGTTAGGTGTCCTTCAATTCAGCTTCAATACAAAGCAAAGAACCCAAGCCCATGTACAAGATCTGGTACCTGGGCAGCTCCATCAGCATCCAGAGCAGTTCTGAAGTGCAACAGCCCAAAAAGGAATTGTGCCAACTCACATGCATCAAGAGCCAAGTCATGGGCTCCAGCAACATGACAAACATTGTTTAAAAATATGTTTGCTGAAGGCCTTGTTGGTGAACGGGTCACTTGGCAAAATTGTTAACACAAAGCATGCTGTGCAGCTGCCTAAAAGCTCAGCTCTCCTGTGTGCCTCAGCAAAACTAGGATACAGGAGAAACCGGAGGGTTACAAAGGATGCCCAACAGGACTTCTCTAATGATGTTGCTTCATGGCCTCAATGCCAGCAAAAGCTGCTGGGAAATAGCTCTGATTTCTGTAAATGACGTGAACTCTCAAGCCTGTGGAGTGGAGCTTTTCTCTTCAGTGCTCTTTGTACCTTTCCTGTCCTCTTTGAAAATACCATGCTGAACTCCTTACCAAAACTTTCCCTGCACCACATTTCTTTCATGCCTCTAATGCATACTTTCTCACTTCCTTGACTTTTACCACTTAAGATACGCAGACAGCAGTGGTGGCAATATTGAGAGCTTTCTGCTGGCAAGGAGACCGACATTCAAAAAGTGATGAATTTATGAATGGAGACATCTCTGACTAGCATAAAAGTGAATTTTGTGGATTAGAGAATCTAAACCTGCCCTTTACTCATACATGCACCATCCCTGGAAACATTTAAGGTCAGGCTGGATAGGGCTTTGAGCAACCTGATCTAGTTGAAGATGTCCCTGTTCATTGCTGGGGGGTTGGACTAAATGACCTTTAAAGGTCCCTTCCTACCCAAACCATGATGTGATCCTATGATACTACTTCCATTTCCAATTTCACACACAGGGTCAAGTTCAGATGCAATCACATGGGCAAAAAAAGTGGATGAGAGTCCGCAGTACCAATAAAACTGTTGTTTTTGGTAGCTTTCAAACCCAGAAATGGTCTAATTGCTTGTCCTTCAAGGCAAATTTTAGGCTGGAGACAGATGGTATTGGTTTCCCAGACACAGAATCATGATTAACTGTATTTTTTTTTATTCCTGTATCAAGCACTTCTTACTATGGTTAAATTACTATCATCTGAAGTTAAAATATTGTCAGTGAAATAAAACTCAGACACGCATTATTGCTATAAGAAAAAAAAAGTATCCAGAATAAAAAGAAAATCTAACACAATGACATATAATTGAAAGGACAACTGCAATAACTTATTTGGGCCCATCTTCTCTTTGAAATCTACGCTTCACAAGACCCTCAGCCAAAGCTAAATGAAGATACCAAGAGAAATTCCACTGATTTCAGGAACTGGGCCTCGGCTGCAAACCAGAAATCACACAGGTATAAATGCAAATTCACGCAATGTTATGAAGATCTTTTAAAGTTGTAACTCAGCTGCAATCTTAGCTTGCTAACTCCCGGATGAGATTCCCCCATTTGTCTGTAAGACATCCCTGCGCATTAAAGAAAAAATACTGTGAAGTAGATATGGGCTACAAGTATCCCAAAATATCACTGTTTACAGAGAACTAAAAATGCATTTCATTTTACATACAGCAGAAAATGCAGCCTGACTGCAACCTCTAGGCTGTTACTGACACGAGAAAATCTTACTTTTGAGGGTTTTTTAAATTGCATCATTCTAAATGTACTGCCTGCTCATGTGCTTCAAGGGCTGAACTTTTGTGGGTGGTGGGTTGACCCTGGCTGGATGCCAGATGCCCACCAAAGCTGCTCTATCACTCTCCCTCCTCAACGAGACAGGGGGGCAAAAAATATAATGAAAGGCTCATGGGTTGAGATAAGGACAGAGAGAGATCACTCATCAATTACTGGCACAGGCAAAACTTGGGGGAAAAAGAAAAATAATTAAATTAAATTTTAATTTATTACCAATAAGACAAGAGGATAATGAGAAATAAAACCAAATCTTAAAACACTTTTCCCCCCACCCCTCCCTTCTTCCCAGACTTAACTTCTCTCCTGATTTCCAACTCCTCCCCCCCAGCAGCACAGGAGGGACAGGGAATGGGGGTTGAAGTCAGTTCACCATATGTTGTTTCTGCCGCTTCTTCATCCTCAGGGGGAGGACTCCTTCCCCTGCACCAGTGTGGTGTCCCTCTCATGGGAGACAGTCCTCCACGAAGTTATCCAACGTGAGTCCTTTCCACAGGTGCCAGTTCTTCATGAACTGCTTCAGCATGGGCC
>NW_010334842.1:0-13552 GCF_000700745.2 Antrostomus carolinensis | reverse complement strand
CCTTACCCCTCCAATTCTCTCCCCTACTCCCCTGTGGAGGAGACGAGGGGAGAGGGAGTGAGCAGCTGTGTTTGTGAGCCAAGCAAAACCACCAGACAGGTACTTCTGGAGGCTTTCCATGTGCGAGATACTTTTCCTGGCCCTCTCTGTGAGATGGATGAGTAAAGAGGTGGAGGGTAGAAGTGTCCCGGGCTTCAGTCTGTCCCTAATCCTTATGGGACAGGAATCTCCTTTTGCCCATTGCCTTAAATAGCATGTAGACTGCTCATCACAAGTTGTCGCTGGTGTTTTCACTTGGACAAATGGGTGTAAATCCATAGATTTGTCATTCTTTTTGTGTGCTGAGAAGTATTCAGTTTTTCTCTACTTACAGCAAATTAATGGGATGGAAAAGTACACGACGATTTAATGATTTTGGAGACTTCATTTTATTTCAAATAATCAAGCAGGCTAATTAGATTGCTGAATTTCACAGAAACATTTTGTCTAATCAAGGTTTTGAACAACAGGGGATTTGCAGAAATGAGCAGATCTTTTCTTGTTAAACATTGTCAAAACTATGAGGTATCACGTCATATGGTATATTGAGAAAGACACTTGTCCAATCACAGACATCATTTTGCCATTTTCAGTAATGCAAATAGAAGTGTTGTGAAAATCTAGAAATTAATTAGAAAGGCAATAGGTAAAGCAAAGTTAAGTGGGAAGTTTAACTTTACAATTAGTCAGACTTTTCTCATTAATGAGGTAAGTTGAAACCTGGGAAAAAAAACTGTTAAGGGTTGTTTGTTCTGGAACAGGGTCTGTGTAAAGCAGACGGCATCCTAGGCTTTTCCTTAAACTACTTTTTTAAAGCAGCATAATTTTCTTTCTCTACAGTTTATTGATAGTCTGACAGCAGCATGCAACACACTCTGAAAGCCTGGAGAGTGACCCAATGCTATTTTGTACTTTCATGCTGTGCTTTGAAAAAAAAAAAAACAACAAACCAGCTTTGGCCAAACAAATCTGCTTTTGTTATTGTAGTAGATATGACACAACATTCTTGGACATTTTAAATTAAATCATAGTTACTTATGTTGTTGTGGCTTTGAATGGTTTATCAGCTTGTGTGGTGAGATATTAAGCAGCTCAAGAAATATCACAATAATTCTGAAGTTCTTGGTTAATCATCTGCTTTAATATGAACTTTAGAAGCTATGAGAAAAAAATTAGGCCCATGCAAGAGACACGAATGTAACCAGAAGAAGCAAACTCTGAAGTTTTCTTTTGGAGCATTTCTCAATGCTCATCAAGACTAAAACCAGCTCAGGTTGTGTTATATTAAGTGGTGGCTTTCTGGGATGTGCAGAGGTGTGTTGCAGGCTGTTACGTTTCATTTAACAAGTAAGTTTTCACGTACTCTAAGGCAGCTTCAGAAATGAAATTGGGTAGTTCCTAAATTGTCAAAGAATGTCAGGGCTCTGGAAATGTCATCTCTAGTACAACTGTGCTGGCCTGTCTCTCGTCTGAGGTTATTTATGGAGCATTCCCAAGCTGATTTGCATTTGCCATGAATAAAGTTCTTAAACCCTAGACACCTTCATTCTCTATCGTCACCTGTAATGTCACAAAACTTTATTTTTCACCCACAAGTGATGCTTGTTCCAGATACTGGACAGCTCTGAATTTCCTCTTTTGGAAGATATTTAACCTGTCGTTCTTTCAGGTGTTTTGAGCCTTTTCTGCTGGTCCCGCTTCCTATTCCACCTTGGCAAAACTAGGAAGTTTTGGGAAATTATGGGCATGCATAGCCCATGAGATGAGTGAGGAGGCTGAGGCAGAGGTGGTAAGGAGAGTTCTGAGACAGACTCACAGACTTACCCAAATGGGGTGAATCTGAATACCATAAAAGTGGGGTGTAGTGTGAGTGACAGGACTTTGCAGCGGATGCTTGCAGAAAAGGTGTTCCTGAAGGTACCTCTGTGTGACAGCGTGTTTGGGAATTGTGAATGTAATTTTTAGGGGTGCACAAATGGGTTTTAGCGTGCTGAGATGGTGCTGTGGGCAGCACTCTTGGAAGCAGTAGAACCAACACCAGCTAAAGACGTATTTTGCGTCTGAAAAATGGCACGCTGACATTTGAATTGATTTTTTTTTTTTTTTTTACATTGCTCATTAAAAATAAGCAGTAAGTAAACTAGTTATTTTGAATCACTGATATTTAGTATATGAATTATTAGGAGATGTACATTAAAAAATAGTTACAGCTAGGCAGGTATGTATGAGACGTTAGCTACTAGGTCAGTTAGGGACTGGAAGTGCAGGGCTCTATGTTCTTCTTTGTGCGTGAAAACTGTTGATGACAGGAGAGCAGAAGTTCCTTGTGATTCTTTTCCCCATAGAATCATTTCCCCAAAATAGTGACAAATTTATTCTGCATAATACAGAATATTCTAGAACCTGAGCAGGAGTGATGTTGATGTTATCTGGGGCTCTGTGCATCGCTGAACAGCTGGTCACACGAACACTGTGGTTTTGTGCTTTTATGTAATTCATTTCCTTCCTTCCCTTCCTCTGTACTACAAACAGCCCATCTGTTAAAGTGAGTAGATTGTAGACAGCATTTTAACTTCTGGTATGTGAAATATTTTTGATGTTTTTTGTAAAAGTATGAGGCACTCATAAATCTGCAATGTACTGATTCTCTACAGTGAATGGTGTATATATATATATATATATATATCCCCCTTCATATGAGAGTTGAAAAAGTATATATCAAGTATAAATAGTGATAAAGAGAATAAACAGTAGCAATAGGCTTATTTCTAATTTTCCCTTTTTGGAAAAAAATATCGCAAAACCCATGACAAGAACTATCATAAACCATCTGCTATTGCCAGGTGATCTTGATCTTTTTCACTTTGATTTCTTTTTGATGAGCATGGCAGACAAATTGGATTTTTCTTGTTGGCTGAGTGTCTGTGTTATGGTGTCACCTTAGATAGCCGATACTTTCATTATAGAGTTACAAATAGTTGTTAGAATGAAAACATCTCATTACTCTTTATGAATGATGGTACTTGTTGCACATTTATACTATAATATTTGACCATTGTATTTTAACAATGTTTAGTAACACAAGTGAATATTATTTATGTTTTTCATAGTTTAGGGTTTTTCGCGTTTAACCACAAGACTGCTGGTTCATAAGTAAAATTTATATTGAGTCTTTGGTGTAAAGAAGGGAGAGCCTTCAGTAGGAGTAACTGGCAAAATATAGAGGATAATTGAGGTTGAATAAAGGTTGGCTTTTGCCTGGGTCATCCAGTTTGTGATAGAATCATAGAATCATTTTGGTTGGAAAAGAACTTTAAGATGATTGAGTTCAACTGTAAACCTGACACTACAAGTCCACCAGTAAACCATGTCCCTAAGCACCACATTTACCTGTCTTTTAAATACCACCAGGGATGGTGACTCCACCACTGCCTTGGACAGCCTGTTCCAATGTCAGACCAGTCTTCTGGAGAAGAAATTTTTCCTAATATCCAATCTGAACCTCCGCTGGCACAGCTTGAGGCCATTTCCTTTCGTCCTGTTGCTGGTTACCAACACCCACCTTGCTACAACTTCCTTTCAGGGAGTTGGAGAGAGCCACAAGGTCTCCCCTCAGCCTCCTTTTCTCCAGCCTCAACAACCCCAGTTCCCTCAGCTGTGAACTCAACCCACTTGTGCTCCAGACCCTTCCCCAGCTCCGTTGCCCTTCTCTGGACACGCTCCAGCACCTCCATGTCCTTCTTGGAGTCAGGGGCCCAAAACTGAACCCAGCACTTGATGTGCAGGCTCACCAGTGCTCAGTACAGGAGGAGCACAGTAGAGCTGTACAGTAGTGAGTACAGTAGCGTGGTTGCACATTGACTTGGTCCCATTGAGAATTGTGGTTCTTTAAATTGTCATGAATGCAGCTTCCATGAAAGCACTGAAGATAGAGGTGGGACATGTTTGTAGGCTTGAGCATGGTTTCATACCTACAGTCCCTTCTTTTGTACTGCTGGAGTAAGATAAGATTTTTGTAAAGCCTTTAAGGTAATATAAATTCTAAAGATTTGTTTTTCTTCTCATTTCTCACAAATCTCTTTATTTTTAAATCAAACCCCAAAATATCACTCAAACAAACAGTTTGTTGTAGGTGCCATGTATCCCTCACATGATAAATCAGGAGCAGGATGAATAGTTTTATCCCTTTTTTTTTTTTTTTTTACACAGTAGTATAATTGAATATCTGATGCTAAGTCAATATTTTTCATGGCTCTTTTCTTTAATAAGCCTTTAATAGTGTATTTCTGAGGGTTTTATAATCTTCAGAAAAGACTACATTCTTTTTGGTTTTGTTGTTTTCCTCTAAAAACTGCCATATCAGAGAGGGAGTTTTTAAAACATGACTATTTCATGTAGCCACTATATATTTGTTACGACATTTTGCCACTGTTCTTCATTGCACTTTTTCTGCCGTATATTTTCAAGTTTCTTGGTACTATTTTTTGTAAAGATAATAGTTAAATTTACAGCATTAACATTTCACCATATACAGTATTACTATTATTATTATTAAGTCTTTCTTTTACATTGCCATATTTATTAATTTTTCCTGATTGTTCTTCGTTATTACAGTGATAGTCAGAACATCATTGTTATTAATTAAGGCAGATTATAAACTGCTTAGAGGGGTTACCATAGAACTCTTAGAACATTTTTTGTATTCTTTTATTACCAAAGAAAATTTAGATTATAATTTTTGGAAAGCACAAGAAAATGCAGAGTTAAAATATTATTTTGTATTTTGAATTTAACCAGGGGAACTCAGTGCTGACCATCAGTGGGTCTCCTTGGTATCCTGGATACCAAGTACTAACTGTGACATTGCCAAGTCTTTGTAAGAAGGTCACAGTCCTGAATTTAGTGTGGGACTAAAACCCACACCTGTTTATAATATTTTTAAAATTATTCTTTTTCCAATGTGAGTAAAAGACTGAATTGCCAAGCTTCCTAACATGATGTGTTTTTCCTAGGCAGCTGCACATGATGCCACCTTGTAAACATCTTAGACTATTGGAATATCAATCTACATGATAGATTAACTTAAAAAAAATAAAAATAAAAATGAAAGCTAATTCCTCCTACAGTAAGAATTTAAATATATTAAATTCTCACTTTCTTTTTCCCCTGTAATTTTTTTTACAGAAATCTATTTTACTTTTATTTGGCTGTTGACAGTTCTCTGCAAGGTTGGTTCAGCGGACTAGCAGTCCATTATAATTATGGTGGGAAATTAAACCTGTAGATAGAACAGTACTGATTGGTATATGAAATATGAAAGCTTGGAATCTGCAAAGTCTTGAAGACTGCTTTGCAAATAATAATGCATTAAAAAGAAAATCCAGATTGGAATAATCTAGAAAATGTTGAATGTGCATAGGCAGGGTTTTTATCAATTATTATTATTATTAATAATTTTTCTGATCATATTTATAGGAAGCACTACATATTCCTTTAAAAAATCACAGGCTTTATTTTTTTTATTATACACACATTAATATATATATGTTGAAAAATACTCCACTGTTAAAAACCTTATTGCATTTTTTATTTATTGTCATCTACTTGGCTGTAGATGACAACCCAAAAGAACTGTAGCTTACTGCTATTCCCTTCCTCTTTGTCTCGGGAGTTGGTTTAGGACCCTTGTAGGTCATTGTCATTGAGTTTACGCATTTGCAATAAAGAACATCCAGCACTATACACAGGTTTTCATTATCTGTTGCAGAAATTTTTCAGTTACAAGCTTGCAAGCTCTTTGAGTGAGACTCCAGTAAGTTTGTCCAGAAAGCTTGTCCTGCTTTACTGTGTGATAATACGAGGGAACCGAAGCAAAGTGAAGAGAATACATTTGGTATAATTGAATGTTGTGAGTTGGAAGGGACCCACAAGGATCATTGAGTCCAACTCCTGTCCCTGCACAGGACAATCCCAACATTCACACCATGTCCCTGAGGGCCTTGGCCAAATGCTGCTGGAATCTTGTCAGGCTTGGTGCCATGAGCACCTCCCTGGGGAGCCTGTTCCAGTGCTCCACCACCCTCTGCCTCAAGAACCTTTTCCTCATGGCCAACCTCACCCTCTCCTGCCACCATGGCCAACCTCACCCTCCCCTGACACATCTTCCTGCCATTTCCTCTGCCTCTGGCATTTGTTGGTGGCCAGAGAGAAAAGATCAGCGCCTGCCCCTCCTCTTCCCCTTGGGAGGAAGTTCTAGACTACGATGAGACCTCCTCTCTGTCTCCTCCAAGCTAAACAAATCCAAGTGACTTCAGCCTGTTCTCATACAGCTTCCCCTCTAAACCCTTCACAAAGGGTTTTATAGAGTCTTTAAGGAAAAATGTCTAGGTATAGCCATAAATTTCCTAAACTAATGTTTTATGTTAAACCTAACTGTGATTCAGAAATAACACGATTGCTGCCATTAGCTACCTAAAACTGATACCTTTGAGAAGTTGGCTTTGTAAAATGTAATGATGATGTAGTTAACTAAAAAATGAATAGAATAAATAAACCCATATAATGCAGATATGTGTAGTGTGGTGTATTTTACATGAATATTATTACTTTAAAAACAGAGCATAAAAGCAGTAAAAGTAATATATTACTGTTTTAGAATTTAACAGTATCAGAGGCTTAAGAATTAGAATCTTATTAAAATCATATTCCTAATTATATGACCCATAACAAAGAGACTTCAGCTTCAGTTGACAGGCTTTTTATTTAACAATTTGATTTTGATGTTTGCAGCAGAGATGTTTCCTGTTGCATTTTATTCTGACAGTAAGGAAGGATGTTATTGAGGAATAAATGTATCAGTTTGTAGCGTCTCGTAAAACAATGTCTATTAAACTTTGATTTCAGGGAATTCAAAATGCTTGAAAAATTGTATAAGCTTTTTTATTTTTTTTTCCTTCTTGCCTTTGGAAAGTTTGCTCTGCCTTGCTATAAGATACAGGGCAAAACAGTAAGAAGTCAAATAATTAAAATGCATACTTTTATTTTTCTCAATATTTACACCTTATTAAAAAAATTACATATATTCAGAATGGAGGCTTGCACTGAAAGTATGTGATAAAAGTTAATTAAAATACTAAGGCATGTTCTTTTTCCCAGTACAGTTAGAGAGAGAGAGAGAGCTTTTTATGATTGAAATTATTTGAAAATGTTCCTAAGAAAATACAGGATTTGCTGATGGATTTCAGTCTAAAAATGTGGTTCTAATACCAAACTTAGACTCATTTATTACAACACAGGCTAAATTTTGTATAAAACTTAAAGAAAATATTAGGTCCTTCCTTTCTGAATCTTGTGCAACTGCAAATGTCTATGGAAGAACCTTTACTAAATTTTTGCCTTACTCTATCAAAGGAGACATTGTGCGTATTTTACATCCAGGATATTGTTTAGAATTGCCTCTTCTTCAGCTTCAGGGTGCTCAAATGTTAGGGAGTCTTTGAATTTAGCTGGAAGTTCTCCAGTAGTTGATTTAAATTATTTAATGGGAATTTTTTTATTCATTTCAAAGTTTGTAATGGTTTATCAGGATCCCATGCAAAACAGATAAAGGCATCATTTCAGTTCCTAGGGGTCTGGATGTTTGAAGATAGGGCTGAACATGATTGTAGAGAACACCTTTAGAGTTAGCAGGGAAAACCAGGATGAGTAGGAATCTGGGATCAGACTATATGGAAGGATGAAACTTTTTACGATGAGGGTCGTGAAACTGGCACAGGTTGTCTGGAGAGGTGGTAGATGCCCCATCACTGGAAACATTCAAGGTCAGGTTGGACGGGGCTCTGAAACACCTGGTTTAGTTGAAGATGTCCTGGCTCACTGCAGGGGGAGTTGGCGTAGATGACCTTGAAAGGTCCTTTCCAAACCAAACCAAACCAAGCCATTCTATAATTCCATGATCTTTCTAAAGAAAATTACTTGTAAAACAAGAAGAATTGACCAATGCTTGAAGTTAATGAACATCAACAAGCGTGTATGAAGCAAGTGGTACCTAATAACATTTAATTACTTTTTCTTGGTGTATACATGCAGGTAAATTGTTTGTTTGTTTGGTTGGTTTTTTCCCCCAAATTTTGAGACAGTATATGTGCACTAAAGCCTTTGGATCATGGCAAAATAGAACTAGATGCCTCTGAATATTTGCAGTTTCTGTGATGTGCTGCTTTTGTGATAGTTCTGGGAAACATATTTAGGAAAGCCTTGTAAATTTAGCAATATCCATCTTACAAAATGAGAAATGCTCACTTTGGTAGGGTTATGTTTCTCTCGTTGTTGGTGCTGATTTGAAGTTTTAGGTAGAGAATAACAAAAAGAGATATTTTTTTTTTTTCCTCCTGTAATCACTGTTTCTGAAAAATTCAGAGCTGATGGAATATGCCATTAAAAAAGAAGGAAAATAAAAAAGAACAAGCAGAACCACTTCTTTGTGCCATTAAGAATTTTTTTTTTTTTTTTTAATAGGGTGACATTTTGGGGATAGGCTGCAATTATTTGTTGAATGTTGTGCTTTTGAGTTGGAAGAAGAGATGTTCTCTCATTCTCTCTTTTTCTCCATATACTGATTATAATATTCAGTTGTTCTTTTGTTTCCCTTTGATATCTCATTATTTTACCTCTTTAAACTACTTTCTCTGGGGACATTTCTAACTGATCTCACAAGTCTTTGTCTCCAGGCCCCTCTGCTATTTTTCTACTTTCTTGCTTTTGGAAATATTGTTGATCCACATAAACAACTTTTTTACAATTTCATATTATGAAACTAAGACAATTTAGCGATTATAGATAAAAGATATAATTAGATAGATAAATATATAGATATTTACCTCTGTCATTCTGTGTCTGTGGGATTTCTTTGGTTATTCAAGGTTGTATGGGTTTCTCTGCAAAGAGATACAAAATATATCTTACCCAGTTAACCTTCTCAGCCCTTCAGCGAAACACAATGAGATGCCCATGATATAGAGATGGAAATACTAGAAAATGTATAATATTAGACTATAAAATTTATGAATTTGTACCGTAAAGTAGTTTTACCTTTTATTGTTACAAGCTATGGAGACAGTTAATAAACCTAAGAAAGAATAGAAGGAAAAGTACTATTTTCTCCTTCTGCATGCAAATTGTCTGTCAGATGATGGGACTTATCTAAAATAATGCCTGTGCCTGCACTATTGTATTGATGCTTTACATAACAAGCAAAATCAGAGGAAAAATAGTCAGAGAAAAGAGTATAAAACCAGTCTTTCTGTTCACTTAGGGCTTTATCCAGAACCAATTAAAATCCAATTAAATCACTTAAGTACAACATGCACATTTAAAAATAGGAAAAGTGATTGGAAATCGATGAGGTCAGCAAAGCTACTTAAAACTTCATTTGCATTCGCTCATCAGACTGATACAATTTCAAGTCGCTTGTGTCCACACAAACAACCAGTGCCATCTGCAGATAATGGCAAAGTCAAGCTCATGATTAAGGATGAGATTCACAGTACTCTGCCTTGCTTAAATCACTGAACCAAAAGTTTATTTCAAGCAGGAAGCAGGCCCAAACCAAAATTGTTCCTTTCAGCAATCATTTATCATGATAAAGAGAAATATCATGGAACTGAGTGCTTGAATTACCAATACCATAGGTACAAGGAAACAAGGGTAAGAAAGAGAGTCTATTAAACTCCTTTAATCTTTGTTCCAGCAAATCCATACACCTTGCAAGTGCATTTTTGTTCATCTTTTTGCTCCTTGCTATTTTACTTCTCTGCTTGCAATTATTTGTCCTACATATAATGACATAATTGTTTAATTTTATGATAATGTTTATGTTTTCAAAATTGTACTCAAGTTTCTGTGGGAACTGGTACACGTGTATCAATAAAAGTTACGGAAATATTTCTGAAAAAAAACCAGGGCAAAATTATTGTTATGTTTACATATAACATTTAACAGGTTTTTTTGTTGCTCATCTTCTGCCCTTGAACTGTATGTTTGCAGTGGAATAGCAGAAAGATATAATTTAATCTAAAAGAGCATGCTATGTTGAAAGTAACTTCAAAGCTATGATTAAACGTACTTACAATAATTAGTTTCAAAGCATTCTAATTCCTAGCAGTGTTTGAAGAATTCAGCATCTAATGAAGTAAAATAAATTACACACCTCTTTGTTCATTGAATAACCATTTTTTTTCTCCTAACCACCATTTATCAACAGAGCCTTTCACTAGAGAACTTCTGAGCTCTCCTTTAAATACATTCAGACCTAAGCACACTCCTCGTTCCTCCTCCCACACACAAACAATGAGCTCGATTATAACACCTTCATTAGATTATAATGTACAAAAACTACTAGTTCACTTTGGCTTAAGAGGTGAATCAAGAGAAATGAAATGTTCAGTGCAAGCTCTGTAATGTTTGCTTTAAAGAACTCCTGTTAGTATTGATGAAAGAGGAAAATTTGCATTTCCAAAAATTCTATTTTCTGGAATTCTTAAGCAATACTAAATTAAGAAGCTCCATGTGCTGTATAATTTGAGCTGTAATTTCTTGTGGGGGGAAACATGAAACTTTGTCTTTGTCATTGTTGACTCACGCCAAGTCAAGAGGTGAGTGTTTTGGAAGACTGAATACAGTATTTCTGTATCCACAAGTAATCTCACTGACATTAGTGAAAATCTTCATCTCGCACTTTGTCCAGAGGATTTGAAGTATCATGTGATTTCCCTCCCAGGAACACATTTCAGCAGCAACATGAAAATCTAGATGAGAAACAGAAAGAAATGGTGAAATTTCTGTATGAAAGTGAGTGTAACAGAAAAAGGGACCAGCTAGTGGTCATGTAGCCTGGCTTTCTTGTTTGTTATATATTTTAAGTAGAATGAGAAAGTAAGTGTACTTGAAATTGCTTATGGACTATAAATGATTTGCAGTACAAGTGATATCTCAGCTCTTCTACCTATTATCCTCTTGGAAATGCAAGTGTCACCAAAATTAGGAATGAACATCTTAACACCACTGTAGCCTTAAGAAGCAGCATCCTTTATTATGGCGCCAGATGCACCAGGGATCGCTTCACCTATCGAACATACCAACTTGTCTCTCTACAAAAGCTTTCTACTATCAAAACATGCATATTCATTACTTTTCTAAGAACTCATTATTATATGTAAATGTCCTTTTTGCATGCACACTGAAGTCTTCTCCAGTCTCTTTAGGGCTCCTCTGGTGGTTGTAGAAACTTTTGTCACTGTGCCCTTTAGTTGAACTTTTGTTCATACTCAGTTCATCTCTTGGCCTGTTTACAAGACTTCTGTCTCCACAAAACTGGTTTATTCTAACGTCGTTACCTTATCTACCTTATTGCTAGGACTCGGCACATTAAATCTACTACAAATTTGACTGGGCCTACCTGATATGTAACTATCTTTCAGTGTCACATTGTTTAAGCAGAAGGGTATGTTCTCTGGGAATGGTATCACAATAGTGAGCTGAAACTGGACTTTTTGTAG
Organism: Antrostomus carolinensis; assembly: GCF_000700745.2. Taxonomy (NCBI): domain Eukaryota; kingdom Metazoa; phylum Chordata; class Aves; order Caprimulgiformes; family Caprimulgidae; genus Antrostomus; species Antrostomus carolinensis. Next base: position 1,958 of record NW_010334842.1, on the reverse strand, counting down.
AACTAGGAGAATCCATCCACTGATGCCACTGGTACATTGAAAATTACATCCGGAGCAAAACAAAACAAAACATGGGAGATAGGTCTGGTTGCTTGTGGCAAGTCTGAAGTTATCTACTTCATGTAATGAGATTTAAGTTATTATTGTCTTTTGAGTTCATGCTGAGTTATTTTGCCTACAGTAGGAGTATAGTACCATCAGACTTTTTAACTGCCCATCCAGTAATTTAGCCAGAAGACCACTGTACTCATTAGTCTTCCTATCTTAGAATCAAAATAATTTATTTGTTTATTCTACTGCTGTTTGCAGCATCTCTTGATATTCTGTACAGCTTGAGCATCTGGGACCAATACAGGAATATCACTGCTTTCTAGTTTGACTTTTTTTCCTTACTAGAATAACTGGACCAGGCAATTACTCTATAATTTATTTATTAAATTATTTTCTTTTTTAAAAAATATGTATATTTATGCCACACTTCATATTAGGCCTGTCTAAATTCAGAGTTTACATATTATCCATACACATATTCATGAGCAATATGACTCACCGTTCCTAAGCCTATTAACTGAAATAACAGAATTCGAAAGGGTTATTTTGTGAGGGTGATACAGTTTGAGTAAGTGTTTACTGTATTAGACAGTCTGTTGGAGATGGTATAATAATATTCAAAATTACAAAAACCCAGGAAGATTAATTTAATAGTAATTTTGAGAAATTGTGTAACTTATTCATTGCTAAAGACCATAACCCATCAAAATGAGCTTACTTGCACTTTTAAAATGTTAATCTTAAGCCCCTGGGAAACTAGAGACAATTTTTAAACAAGTTTCCTCATTAATTTTCCATTTATAATGAGTATTGTGCAGGAACTCTTGGGAATAGTTTGTCATAGATTAGTCTCTTTGTGACGTAATATTTCATTTAGGTAAAGTAATGAATAAGCAGACATTTTAGATATATATATCATAATCTAAACACAGCTATCTTGGTAATTACATTTTTATAACCAGATACAAGCAGGAAAGATATTTAGAGGTAACAGAGCAATTATGACACAAACTAATGAAACTTTGGAAATCGAAGGCAAAGCTCTGTCTGTACTCTACATCGCTTACTGTCATTCTTTGTTGATTATTCTATGTGGATTGTTTATTGAAAAAATCCAGCAATGGAATATATAGTTTACCTGTTCTTCACTAAACACATGAAGTATTAGAGCTATATATTCTTATAAAATTGTGGCTGATGGTCTTAGCAGACCTAGTTGTTGATTTGGTATTATTATTATAATGCTATATGGATATAAAATGTGATATGGAATGTAAAAGAAGAAAAGTACTGTGTTAAAATTGTTCTTACTTTGAAAGCTTTGGTTTCTCTTTGTTGCTATGCAGAAATTTTAGGACTATACTTGGCTATTCCATGGCCATACTGAGCAGGTTTTACTTTTATTTTGGTTTTTTTACTTCCTGTATAGAAAATACATTCTGTTCTGCTTGTACTGAATTATCAGATCTAAATATATGTGTGTGTGTGTGTGTATTTTTTTTCAGCCTTTGCACATGGAAGCTGCTTTTTATCTTTCTTTCTTTCTTTTTTTCTGTAGTTCAATGCACCAATGAATTGCAGAGCTTCTTTGGAAAGCATTTTTTTAATAAGTTTCTTGCGACTTCTTGAAAACAGAACAGCACAGGCAACAGGGGAAAAAATATACCCATAGAACAAGCGTGGAGTGATGGTTCCCTAGAAGGCTTTCCCAGCCTATGCTAAATCACAGCTTGTAAAGTAAGATGGGACTGAAAATGAAAATACATTTGTTAAAAAGTTAGTGGAAAAGTTTCATCTCTAGTATTTCCATGGGCCTATATTTAAAAAGTGTATATAATGTGCACAGTTCTGAGCTGTTGTGGTTAATTGGCTACTGTTATTTAATTTAATTTAATTTAATTTAATTT
>NW_010334841.1:10572-22173 GCF_000700745.2 Antrostomus carolinensis | reverse complement strand
AACCCTATTCTAGCAAAAACCAGGACACCCATGCCCCCAGTCCTCTCCCTGATCCCCTGGGGTAGGGGGGAGTGGGTAAATGGCTGTGTTTGGTGCTGGCCAAGTGCTAGCCCAGTGAAACTATCACAACATCGTATGAGTTCATACTAATACCTGTTCTAGGGGACACATATGTGAACCATCTGTTTGACTATGACAGACTGCTTTATGGATTAAATAAGCATGCAAAACATGAACAGGAAGCCATAAACCAAAAAACATTCCTTCAGCCGTACTAAATAAAGAAAGAATTTAAAAATCTTTCATGATTTCTGTGTAATTTTGTTTACATTTTTCTTTGCTTTTACTTTCACAGCCTTGTACTGGAGTTTGTATGAGAGATACAAGTCAGAAGGCAGTGATACAAGAATTTCTGCAGACTGCTGTAAAATGTACAGATTATCCAAACCCTGATCCCCAATATGGTTATGGATTAACCTCAATATATTTCAGACATTTTTGGAGGGTGAGTCTGCAGCCCGTGGATGTCCCCATGCTGGAGCTGGGAGCTGAGCCCAAAGAGGTCCGTGACTCCATGGGAAGCTCATGTTGGAACATCTTGTTCCTGGACTTCCATGCCGGGCAGAAAGAGCGGCAGAGATGAACTGACTGAACCCCCATTCCCTTCCTCCTGTGCCAAATTAAATTGATTTTTCTTCCCCAAGTTTTGCCCATGACCATAACTGGTGAGTGAGATGTCCCTGTCCTTCATTCCTAATCCTGTGCCCCCTTTGTTATGTTTCCCATCCCATCTCACTGGGTTGGGGGAGTGAATGCACGACTGCATGGTCCCACTGAGGGTCAAACCACCACACAAGTAAGTTAGCAAGGAAAATTCCTGGTGGTTGGCAGTGTTAAATCTGAAATGGAATGGTTAAAGGGAATTTAGCTCTCAAATTAGTTCGTTCAATCCCTGAATTCATGCTATAACCATCTTGCCACATTTCAGGAGGAAAGAATCTCTGGCTACTCTGGATGAATAAAAATGACCATTGCTTTGTCAAACAGGCAAGTTTACATGGCTTGAAATACAAACCATTAATAGTTTGCAAAGGGTACTACAATTTTTTTTTCTATAAACTACCTTCAGTCCTTTCCAGGATTCCTTCTGTTACACAGCAGCACACATAGGCATGTTATTCTCCATCCATAAAATATTACGTATAAATGGCTGTCTGAAAAACCGAATTGCTCCATCTCAGTTTCAGGCACATCTAGGGTAAAGGATTCTGTAATAGAGGTTGTGTAGAATTCAATTAAGGAAGTTTTTAAAAATGTGCAAAACTGTCACATTGAAAATTAAATTTCTGACAGGAAATATATGCTGTTTGTCCTATACATGTCAGATCAAACTCTGTCATATTGGGGCTTTCAGTGTTTTACTCAGGAAGCCTTCACAGAGTCATATTAGTCATTAAACTTTCAAATCCTATTTGTGTCAATATTGCTATCTCCAAATCTCACTGTTTCCTGCCTAAAAAACTGGCTGCTTATTTCAAAGCTTTGAATACAAACACACTGACAGAAATGTGGAAAGTGAAATGTTAAGCAATTATTAAATAGAGAATTTCAGAATTATTATTTGCAAAGTTCACATTATTCGTTGTCAATTACATAAAATAATCAAGAGAAGGCGTTCAGACAATTTGAAATGCAGATTTAAACCTCCATTCTTTGTCCGTTTGGCTCTTATCTTTCCAAAACCTTTTACATACAACTATTTTCTACTATATATTTCACTATGCTTGTTCAGATTTTATTTATGCATGTCAACACTCCAGTCCTGTTGATGAACGTCAAAAGCATTGGAAACTACTAACTTTATCAGTGACGTTAGCTGACATTAAAAGCAGTGCAGGAACAGGTTGCAGCTCTTTAATAATACTATTTGTCATAGCAGATGCAATCATCTAATTATTCTCATGGTGCCAAATGTAGTTAGTCTGTGTTTTTGCAGGATGGTGATGGTCAGCTTGAACCATTTCAACGTCTTCACAATCCTGTCTGTAATTACCAAGTTATAGACACAAGGTTCCCACCAGGTGGCAATAACTCTTCATTCTTTAAAGCATTTGCTATATTTTAGGTGGCAGAAGTGTATGTTATGTACTAATTAAAGAGGAAAAAATTGTTGTTTATAATCAAGTGAAGGTGATAGAAAATGTGATTTTCCTGAACTTTCAAGGTACAAGCACTTATGAAAAGTCACTTGTAAGTGGGAACAGACTGCAGAGTGCTGGGCAATATCCATTGTTAGGTTCTTAAAATCTATTTCAATATAGATACAAGTAACATATTCCACTTGGTTCTTGAGAAACAGAAATTGTTTAAATTTGCCTTTGGATGAAACCACAGAGAGCAGACTGTGAAATGCTATTTTACTAGTGGGAGTTAAACCTCACAGAGGTCTCACAATTTCAGCTCAAATTTAGACTGATCAAATTCACACCTTCAGCTACAAATTAAATGCTCTTTTTAGACTTTTAATCTAGCTGTATTTCTGCAAGGGCTGTACAATTGCTATATTTCTATCCTGTATTGCTGGAGGAGAAAATACCTGCACACATGCACTGTAAGACTCCTATTTGCCAGAAGTGGTGGACTTGCTGTGCGCTCACTTTTTGGATGCTCTGCACAAAGTCAGCAATTTTTGTATGTTTCAAACTCCACCCGCAGAACTCCGTGTCTGCTTAGATGAGCAGTAGGAGTTCCACGTACTCAGGGTTTTCAGATTTATTGTAGCCCAGTTAGAGTTACTGGTCTGACAGCATGCAAAAAGTCCTTGATCAGTGAGAAAAATCCTCAGATTTCTCCTAGAAAAGTTTCCAGGAAGAAAAAGAGGGCAAGTCTGGGTAAACCAAAAGATGTAACCATTGTGGCATCTCAAAACTAGTCACACAATATTTACCTGACTCTTGAGCATCCTGTCACGCATAGACATGCAATGTGCTCAGTTATTTTCTTGAGTTCTCTGTGATAATACATGACAAGACTTAAATGTCCAAAATGGTCTTCAACAACCAATGAAGAGGACATCATCTAATCAGTCAAGTAGAAAGTCCTAAGGAAGGAGCTGGAGAGAAACACTACAAACTTTCTCACATAGAGGAAACAGTTCAGAACAAATGACTGTTTCTGCTCATACAATACAGCCTATGGTAGTTTTTACTAACTGAGGTCATCTTGTATACTTTACATGCAGTTCTTTTACATTTTCAGTCAGCAGGACTCTATGTTCTGGCAATTATACCCATCATTTAATAATTTCCACAAATCCTATGCAAGTGAAATAATTTTTCCTGCTCCTTCATGTAGAGGTGTACATACATAAAATTCCATAAGCATTTCCAAACCCTTTCCCTGAAACCTCAGAAACCAGAACTGGTCAGAATCCTTTCTTGTACATTCTGAATTTTTAACCTATTTCAGCTTGTGTGATCACATAACCTGTCCATCTTAATTTTTTCCCCAAAATGCTTACACTTGGCATAAAGAAAAAGCTGCTCTAGGAAAAGATGATAGCAATGTAGGCATTATTTTTTCTACTGTAGTTACATAGAAGTTAAACATGCAAAGTAATTTATAACATTGGTTGAAATAGGATATTGCATTTGGTTTAGGTTAAGGGAAATGTAAGGTGATTCCAAGTTACTGCCTTTGATCTAACAGCTTATGAAACATAACTGCTAGTTTTATCTCGGTTTATCATGATACATGAACAAACCTGAAAAATTACATTTAATATGCAATTTAATACCAGTTTTAGTTTTCATGTGATTCTAATAGGCTATTGGAAGAAAAGTCTTTGAACACAAAGAGCTGCAAAAGTTATTCTTGAAAAAGTGAGTTAGGTTTTTCTTTATTTTTCAGTTCACTTTAAAAAAAACCCCAAACAAGTCTAAAACATAATTGGAATAGGCAATGTTGTGTGCAGAAGTGAAAACTTTATTGCCGTCTATATTCTTCAGTAGTCTAACAATATTAAGACACATTCTGTTTCAATGGAAGGAATCATTCAAGTATAGGAAAATTCCAGCTGCAGAGCTCGCTACAACTTCAAACTGTCATATACAACAACACAGATAAATATCTAAGGCACATTCTCAACTAAATAGGCATAAACAGGTTTCACGAAGAATGCCTAATATTGATGTAACTAATTCACTGAAATAGAGCTTATAGCGATAATAAATAAATAAACAATAGAACTTACAGTGATGATAAATATCCCCAAATTGCTGGTCAGGCATATAGACCTAATATTGTCCAATCTGGTGTGCTGCATTGATGTTCATATTTTGCCTTCTCACAGAATACTTTTTACTTCTCCCTAACTTTTCCCCCCCCCCCCCCCCCTTTTTTGGGAATACCATTTTCAATGCAAAACAATTAAGAATAAGAGAGAGTAGAAAAAATATCTTCAGCTAAATTTTCAGTCAGGGTCAATTTAACCCTCAGGTTGCCAGAGCAGAGTACAGGTCATAAATAGCAACTGCTGTTCCCTTTTAACGATATCATTGTTTTTGTGACAAAATTGTTCTCCACTAAAGCTGCACAATTTTATACATTAAATCCTACAACAGAAAGACAAAGTGATGAAGAACTCTAAATCACTGTTCACAGTGGGAAAAAAACCAACCAACCAACCAAACAAAAAACCCAAGAGAAAAAGAAGGTCTGTGCCACTGCACTCAAGACCATGCTATTCTGCACTTACATATGTCCGTATCTAGTTATTAATGCTTCACATCTACAAGACATAGAACATACAGTCAAATGCTACATGCATATCTGAATTTTATCCTTCATTCACCCTATTCAGCCACCTATTCTAATGCAAATTAAGTATTTTTCCTGCCACCATTCTTTCTTCTGCAGGAATTGTGCCCAATTTAGTTGTGTCTCACTAGCAGTGGAGTGTCAGTAGCAAAAACTATATGCAGATGCACTAATCTTCCTCATACTTTTCTTCAGTAACTTCTGGAATATATTCCTTGCACCATTCATCCTAATTCCCTGCAAATATCTCTTGTCCACTTATTTCCTAATGATATTTTGTACTTTATGTATACCATCACCCTTCACTTCACCTGCCCCACTTCCAACGCTCTCATGTGTGTAGAAATATGTCTCTGTCTGCATCATTTCTGGATCCATGCAGACACCAGTATCACTAGTAGCACACTCATGCAACTTGTGCCTGATATTTTGCACACTTTCTGATGCAAATTTCCTTTGTATTTTTTGACATAGTTAATCTACAATGCAGATTAACTGCTTCTGGATAAAAGACAGTTGATTTACCATATACATTCTTTGATAAAAGACAGTTGATTTACCATATACATTATTTTTAAAGTCATGTTAAAGTCATGTTATTCTGATGGTTTGGGGTTTTTATTGTACTCAGTTCTTCATCCATCGCTATTTGGTTTAGCAGAATTTTGGGCTGCCCTGTATGCTGGAAACGCTCTCATCATTAGTTCCGAGTCAGATACTAGCAAATTCTTTGGTTTCGCACGCTGCACACAATAAATACTTTTTTTTCCCCCTCACTGTATTGTAAAATCATATTTGTTCTGCTGTATGCCCTAGGTCATTCTAGCATTACTGTTTGCCCAGATTCTTGTTAAGGATGTATGACTCAGACTGCTTTTTTCCCAGGTAGATTGGTATTTCCAAGATGAATATTCTGTCATAACTTTTTGTCCATGCACTTATACTCTTCAAGTTTCATGCACTTCTTTCCTCTTTATGTGACTGTATTCCTGAATTATTCCTAGAATTAGGCTTAATGTCTCTGTTAAATAAAGCTTAGATAGGGTTTAGATGAGACTTAGATGAGACTTAGACAGCCACAGATGCTTATGATTTCTTTTCCATCCCATATGTTAGTTTTCTATGTGTTTTGCTTAGAAATTAACAACAAAATGTTGTGCAATAAAACTCTTGGAAGATGGAAAATATTGCAAGACTTTGAGAAAGTGATAAATACTGTCATATATCTGCAAAGTGTTCTGTAAACCGAGAGATGGCATATTCAGGATGGATATTCAGCACCCCTGCTGCGTTCCTTGTTGTATGTGTCTGAGCAGTCAGCACGACATATGGCTGTGAATCCCACTCTATACAAATGCTGCATGTCCTGGCCTTGTCAAGGTGTTGGGTTTTTTCAGTATTAATGTGTTTAGCTGGCTTAAGTTAGAGCTGTGTAAAGAAAACAAGGACTCAGCAATAGTTTTAGACCAAGACTCTTGTAAACAAACATCAGAACAAAGAACTGACAGGCAGACTTCAGCCTGCAGGCTCAAACAACAACTGTTCTAACAATTGGGAGTCGGAAAGAACAGAGTAATTTTAGAAACAGTCAGAGCCAATTTTAGCTGGTTAAAGGGCAACAAGCATGTAAGAGAGCTATGAATATTTTTAAAATTACTTGTTTTCTTCAGAAATGGTACTTCTTGATCAAAATAAGTTGCTACGGATCAAGCGGTATTTGGTGGGATGTGAAATCCAGAGAGAGAAGCCTGCAGGAAGAATTGGCAGGGAGCTAGTTAGAGTCTCCTTAGAATGGAAGATGGAGAGACAACTGGTAAGAAAGATGCTGTGTTTTATCATTTCAGAACACAACTTCTTGCAATATTTTAGTTAACAATGCTCTATGATTAGGAGAATAATTGATAACTGCTTGCCAATTTAATTGCTCCAGAAGAAAGAAAACTGTAGATTTGGTGAAGTAAATCATAACTGATTCACTATAGACTGCATCTTAGGTCCAGTTATGAAAGCAGGAAAAAGAAATCACCTTGAATGACACATGCTATTTGGGATCACAGTCCTAAATAACTGGACTTTGAAAAACCAATCAGCCTGAGAGAAGATTTCTGATACTTTTAAGAGACACAGGCTTATGTTATGTATGTGAAGTCTTTTAAATGACTTTTAACTTTCTTTTCTCCTTGTTCTCAACAGCCTGGCATTAATTCAGAGGAAGGCTTTCAGAAGTGTTAAGAGGTCTTAAAAGCTTTTGTAATCTTGAATATGATTTGTAGCTGTAACTTTAGTAATAATAAAACACAAGATTTATCACAAAAAATGGCTTATTATCATTCGGTATTTTCAGATGAAACTGAAAGAGCACAAGAAACATGTCTGATATTTCACTCTTTAAAAAGAATTTCTAAGTAACTTGAGAGCCACAAAAACTGTTTCCAGCTCAAAAATTTTTATTTCTAAAACTGAATAAAAGCTGCTTAGCTTTAGGAGATAGATGACAGTACAAGAAAATTAATGATACTTTAATTGTTATATCATAATTTGATTCCTTCACAGTAGTTCAAACTTGAAAACACAGTCCAGTAAATGCAAAAAAAGTTCTTTTTGCATTATTAGTTCTTTGTTTCTATTGCAAGTGTCACATCAGTAACTGGATAACTTCTTCAGAGCAACAGTGAATTCTGGACAATGTTAGCAGAAGTTAGAGGAAAAGGGACTTCCAATTTTTAGTTCATTTATGACTTCAGTGTATAAATACAGAATTATCAAGATCAATATGAAAACAGAAGCAGTAAGACTAGCAACAGCAAAACTGTGAGGTTCAGAAATGCTAAGAACTAACAGAAATGATCTGTTAGTTAAATAACTCATTGCAGTCCTACTTTTGCCATTAAATCTAGCTATGACTATCTATGCCAGAGCTGAGGTTGATGTAACTGGAGGATGTTCTACAACATGAAATGAAATGGTACTGCACAACCATGGTACATCAGGTAGGTGTCAATAAAACAGGCATCCATACAGTCCAATTTTGTGTAGCAGTCTTCTATGAGGACTGAGCAAGAAATGTTCCCTGCATTTTCATGTGAAGCACAGCATCAGCAGAATCATTCTGCAGCCACAGGGTGTTCTGTAGACCTGCTGCTGTGGGACAGAGGAAGTATTTTACTCTAATTTCTAACAAATTAATGTATTTAGTTGTTACTGAAAAATGTGTTCCCCTGAATAGTATTTTCCAGCAAATGTGTCTTTCAGTCCTCAGAAAGCTCTTTTTAAAGTTGCCTTGAAGGCTGAACAGTACAAAGAAGTTTTTTGTGGTTTTAAATTCTCCAGGTCAGAGATCCATGCATGAATGTTCCTCTTCTGGCACAGGATTTCAAGGCTTCAATTGCCACTGAAGATACAGATTGCTAATTCAATTGCCTATTGAATTAGCAAGCTCCCCTAGATCTGTACTACAGATGCTTTTTAATCCGTACTCCTCAACGTTATTATCCACCTTCTAATCTTTTGTTTTCTTTCCCTCCCAAGTAGGAGGGCTATGTTCAGCCAACCTATTTCTAATACAGTGAGTTAAAGCATGAAATGCATTTTCACACTACAAATTCCTCTCTTCAGCTAAAAAGATTCATGATTACACATTCTATTTTATAAGCAATAATTTGCCTTTCACATATTTTTTAATATGCATGTCCAAAGCCTTTCTAATCATACTGTTCTCAGCTTCAGCAACAAAGTTACACAGCAGGTTTGGTAGCCCACACTCCAAAGTTGTAAGAAACACCTGCAAAGACACTTATCTATACTAAGGAAGCCTGCAATCTAGAAAAGACATGCATTATCATTTTAATTCATTTCTCCTTATGAATGTAATATTTTTTTAAATCCTTCCTTTAATCATTTCTTTGGTACATTTCTGCTCATACAGTTACAATTTTCTGGCTTTGAAGAGATAAAGACCAAGAGTGAAGATTTTGTCTGTATCCAGCAGTGATGGAGAAGAATCAGTATTGTAATACCATGGATTGTTTTAACACTGAACAGAAATAAATCTGCAAGTTTTAAATGAATCCTGCCAGTGTACCTAGACATACTTATAAAAATGCCAGCATTAAAACAAATTACAGTAATAACAAGCAAAGCTGAAACACTCGAGTGTTACAAAAGAAGAGTCAAATCTTGCACTTGGGAAGGAATAACCACACTAACCAGTACAGCCTGGAGTCCAGTAACACACACTAACCAGTACACAGTGGGGCCAGACAGTTGAAAAGTAGCTTTGCAGAATAAGGCCTGGGGGCTGTGGTGGACAAGACCACGAGCCAGCAATGTGCTGCTGTGGCAAAGCAGGTGAGTGGTATCCTGGGCTGCATTAGGAGCGTTGCTGTCAGGTGGAGGGAGGTGATCCTTCCTCTCAGCACTGGTGAGGCCACATCTGGAGTGCTTTGTCCAACTCCAGGCTCTCCACTGAATGGCCACAAAGATGGGACCTGAACATCTCTAACACAAGGGAGGATGAAAGAGCTGGAGCCATTTAGTCTGGAGAAGAGAAGGTTCAGGGCGATCTTATCAACTTTTGTACATATCTCATGGAAGGATGTAAAGAAGGTGGACTCTTCTCAGTGGTGCTAAAGAGACAATGGGTGCAAACTGAAACACAGGAGGTTCCCTCTGGAAATTTCTCAACTCTTTTGTTTTCAGTTATTGAATTTATCTGGTGATTATTCATTGAATATACTGAAAGCATGTCCTGGGTTTTAGCTGGAACAGAACTGAGTTTCTTTTGAGTAGCTAGAATTGTGCTGCTTTTTGCTTTCAGCCTGGGATTTGTTATGAGAGAAACACTGAGAACATACCAGTGTTTGTATTTTTGTTCCTGGAAGTGAAGGACTTTGTGTTTTGTTAGTCTACAAGCACAAGATCAAAGGGGGTGAGGAATATTTAAATTAATTAGCTAAATTGGCATTTGGATATGCCAATCACATATCACATCATGTCCAGTATATTAGTGAGGGTCTCTTCCTCTTTGGGCCTCTCTGGCTTTCACTCGGGCTCTCGTTCTTCCAGGATTGTGTTTTCGGTTTGGGATTGTTGCTCCTCTGAGATCATTATCTGGGAATGGGATGGACGCGGTCAGTGGGTGGTGAGCAGTTGCACTGGGCATCACTCATTTGTATATTTTATTACTGTTACCATTATCACTACTATTTTAACATTAGTATTAAGTTTTCTTTTATTTCTATTATTAAATTGTTCTTATCTCAACCTACAAGCCTCCTTACCCTTGCCCGCAATCCTCTACCCTGTCCCCTGGGGGTGGGGGGGAAGTGGGTAAATGGCTGTGTTGGCTGCTAGCCAAGGGCTAGCCCAGTGAAACTAATACAAAGCAGTGGTGTCTAAATGCCAGCTACTTGATGTACATGATAGACGTGATCTACAGTACAGATATAGTGCATATGATTGCATGAAATGCACTGCCAAGTTAGGTATCCTAGCCTGCATGAGTTAAAAGAAAATTGTAAGAGAAGTTCTGTAAGTACTACTTTCCTATAAGGTGCTCTTTTGCTATGAAGAGACCTGAAAAAAATCCCCAAAGCCCAAAACCAAAAATCCCACCACCATTTATAGGTCCAACAAAATAGGTCATTGTTTCATTCCCCTGTTTAGATGAAAAAAAAAACCCAACAAAAAAACCAAACCAGAATAGTAAAGACCAAAAGTATTTAGTAAAGCTAGAAGGTAGTATCCGCTAAATAACAAGTAATTCAGACACGTTATTTGCCGAAAGGAAAATTGCCACCAAGGATTACAGAGAGACTACACCGAACTGAAACAACTACACAGATAATGCTTTTAAGACTTTTGGCAAATCCTGATTCCACAGATAAGAAGGAATTTCTTTTGTGATGGGACTCTGCAAATGCATTTAATACAGGTGCATTTGCCTGGTAACTCTCATTGTTATAGCAAGTCCATTTCATAGAAATGATAACACAGAATCCCTTTGCCCTCTTACTTTCCAGCCTCTAACACTCTCAGAGGATGAAAGAAGGCAAGGTATGTTTAACTTCTAGTCCCCACAGGGAGGACTTTCTGTCATAAAGGAACTTTGTTTCTAGAGATACACCATTCATCTCCTCTTTTCTCTTTGGAGTTCCCCATGTCAATGTTTAAGGGAGTTACTTCAGAATTTCAGTCTGAGCAGCTATGTTATGTAGTAATGTATCTTTCTTCATAATGAGATGACCAGGGTTCATAGAATCATAGAATCATAGAATGTTGTGAGTTGGGAGGGACCCACAAGGATCATGGAGTCCAACTCTTGCCCTAGCACAGGACAATCCCAAGATTCAGACCATGTGTCTGAGGGCCTTGGCCAAATGCTTCTTGAATATTGTCAGGCTTGGTGCCATGACCACCTCCCTGGGGAGCCTGTTCCAGTGCTCCACCACCCTCTGGGTGAAGAACCTTTTCCTAATGTCCAACCTAAACTTGCCCTGGCACATCTTCCTGTCACTTCCCCTGGTCCTATCGTTGGTCACCTAAGAGAAGAGATCAGCACCTGCCCCTCCTCTTCCCCTTGTGAGGAAGTTCTAGAATGCAACGAGGTCTCCTCTCAGTCTCCTCTTCTCCAGGCTGAACAAACCAACTCTCAGCCTCTCCTCATACAGCTTCCCTTCTAAGCCCTTCACCAATTCAGTGTCCCTCCTCTGGACACTCTCCAGTAGCTTTATGTCCTTTTTATATGCTGGTGCCCAAAACTGCACCCAGTACTCAAGGTGAGGC
>NW_010334841.1:0-10210 GCF_000700745.2 Antrostomus carolinensis | reverse complement strand
CCCAATTTGGTGTCATCAGCAAACTTAATTAACAGTCTTTGAAGTCCTGTATCCAAGTCGTTGATGAAGACATTAAAGAGAATCAGCCCCAGGTTGGATCCCTGCAGGATCCCGCTACTGACCAGTCACCAGCCCAATGTAACCCCATTGACTAGAACCCTTTGAGCCCAACCCATCAGCCAATTGCTCACCCATTGCATTACATGTTCATTCAGCTGCTTGCTGGACATTTTATCCAGGAGGATACTGAGAGGGAGTATCAACGGCTTTACTGAAGTCCAAAAAGATTACATTGACTGGCTTCCCTTGGTCAACTAGTTGGGTAACCTTATCATAGAAAGTAATTAGGTTTGTCAAACAGGACTTTCCTCTCATGAACCCATGTTGGCTGGAACCAATGACTGCATTGTCTTCCAGGTGTTTTTTGATAACTCCCAGAATAATCTTCTCCATAATTTTGCCAGGCACAGAAGTGAGACTTACAGGCCTGTAGTTGCCAGGGTCTTCCCTGTTGCCCTTTTTGAAGATTGGGACATTTGCCAGCTTCCAGTCAACTGGGACCTCTCCAGATTCCTAAGAGCATTGAAAGATCATTGAGAGAGGACTCGCTATGGCATCTGCTAGCTCTTTAAGAACCGTCTGATGGATCCCATCAGGCCCTATTGACTTATAGGTATCCAGCTGGAGCAGCAAATCCCACACAAGCTCAGGGCTGGTAGGGAGTTTATCATTCTCACAGTCATGGTTCTCTTAGCCCAGGGCTCTGGCGGTTCCTGAGCCCATCCTCAGTGTTAAAGACTGAGGTGAAAAAGGCATTGAATGTCTCTGCTTTGTCTGCATCCCTGTTTGTGAGGTGACCCTGCTCATCAAGTAACAGGTCAATGTTATTCCTGGTCTGCCTTTTGCTATTAATGTATTTTTAAAAGCCCTTTTTATTGTCTTTCACAGTATTAGCCAGCTTTAACTCTGAGCTTTAAATGCACGAATTTCTGCCCTGCAGTGGCAAACAGCATCTCTGTAGTCCTCCCATGATACCTGACCTTGCTTCCACTGGCCATACACTGTCTTTTTCTGCCTTAGTTCTAGAAGAAGATCCTTGCTCAGCCAAGGTGGCCTTCTGCCTAGCCTGCTTGACTTCTGGCATTTTGGGCTTGCCTGCTCCTGTGCTCTTAGGAGGTGATACTTAAAAAGTGACCAGCACTGGTGGACTCCAGCACCTTCAAAAGCTTTTTCCCAGGGGACCTTACTAAGCAGTTCCCTAAGCAACCTGAAGTCCGCTCTCCTCATATCTAGAGTTGAGGTCTTGCTGGTACTTCTCCTCCTGTTACCATAGATTTTGAACTTGACTGCTTCATGGTCACTGTGGCCAAGGCAGCCACCAATTGCTCCTTCACCCACAAGACCCTCTCTGTTGTCAAGCAACAAGTGGAGGAAGGCACCTTTCCTGGTCGGTTCCCTTAGTACCTGAACAAAGAAGTTGTCATCCAGCTGGTTTGGGAATCCTCTGGACCTGTTTGTACCAGCTGTGTAGTATTCCCAGTTGACATCTGGCAGGTTGAAATCCCCCATAAGGACTAGGGCAGATGACTTAGTTGCATCCTTTAGTTCCTTAAAGAACAGCTCATCAATGCCATCATGCTGGCTGGGTGGCCTATAGCAGACTCCCACGACGACATCCGCTTTATTTGTCTGTCCCTTTATCCTTACCCAGAGGCTCTCAAGCGTGCCATCGCCAGCTGAAAGCTCCATGCACTCCAGTCCCTCCACTACATACAGTGCAACCCCCCACCCCCCACTGCCCTGCCTATCCCTCCTGAAGAGCCTGTATCCGTCCATTATGGCACACCATTCACAGGGCTCATCCCACCAGGTTTCAGTTACATCAAAGATGTCATATCTCTGTGACTGGGCCTTTTGCTTGTTTCTCATGCTGTGTGCATTTGTGTAGAAGCATTTCAGGTGTGGCGCATTATGCCTATCACCTTGTGGAGCTGTCTGAGGAATCCCACCAGCACACAGCTCCTCAAACTTAGGCAAGCCATCCCATTGCTCATCAAAGAAATGCGTTGTTTTCTTATCTGCCAAGAGTTGCATATAACACCTCTAAGCCCAAGCATAATCTAACTAGTCTTGGAATCAGCTGAGAACAGAAGATGGGTCATCAGAAGACGCTCGGATCTCAAGTGAAATGCTTTCTCAGGGAAAAAGAATAGCCTGACGGTTACCTGAATATATGGTGAAGATTTATTGCTGAGACAGAGAACAATGCAAGTAGAAAATGAATCTACCAGAGGAAAGAAGAGCAGCCAGGAAATCCATATTCCCCTTAAGCAGGACAGAGCAATGAGCTCAGTAAGCCACATTAGCTGCATCTCATACGTGAAAAAGCACTGAGTTTCTTTGAAGAGACTGGTATCAGGACTGAATTGCTGCCTGGCCTCAGGCCTCACATTTGCCATTTTCTATAGCTCTTTTTTCTCTGTCTGCAAGAGCTACTTAACTGCCTTTCTGAAGGATCTTACAAATTGTTAAATAAGGCAAAGATTCAGAGGAAGTTACTATCGTTTATTAGCCAAAGTGATATCCTTGGACAAAAGGTCATCCAACACTCCAGGTATTATGAAACATTTCAAAATCTGTAAAATATTAAACAGTATCAAAAACTGTAATCTGAAGTTTTTAGTTAAGCATTTACTCATACTCACATCTGTCCCCATTTAAATTGTTCACACCAAGAATACAGAATTTAACATTAAAGGCTACAGTACTAACTTTAGATTTTTTGTACCTCCCTCCCCTCCAAAAAACACTCAAAGCCAAACAGCTATACAGTGATTCCTTCACAAAGAGCTTAATAAGATGAAAACTCAAAAATAAAGAAATTAGGATGCAAATAAAGGCAAAACCCACAGCAGATATACCTAAAAGCACAGGAGTAGGTTGCAAAGGCAAGTATAATTGTGATCTCTTGTAGTACTGGAACTCCTACCTTTGTATTCCTAATATCCTTTATCTTAGGCCCATGTATATTTAAGCAAATGCTTACAAAAACCCATTAAGGTGATATCAGTTATCTGGCTTTTAACATGTGCCATCCATTCCCCTCCACTGCTAAAATGCAGTTTTAGGGCACTTGCATCAGTCACAGGTATGACAAGAGACGCACTTCTGAGATACACTTCCTAGAAATACTGCTCCTGGTGAACAAATAAATAATGGAATTCTGAATTTCATAAAAAGAAAAGGAATGCTATCACATTTTCAACGTATGACAGAATCTGCAGTTCCCTGTTTGCAGTTCCCTGGTATTCCTCAATATATTAATCAGAAGATACCATTTATTCTGTATTGAATGCAGAATTCAGATGTGCTTTTCATTGAAGGAGATTACCTTGCTTCCCCAATGTTGAGTTTATCAACACAGCTTAAAACAAACACAATACAACACTTCACACAGCTCACTACTGAGGATTGTCTTCAGTCAGACTCCTGCTGACTTTGTTAACTGCAAAGGAAACTACTGAAAAAAATCACTATATGATTACAAAATGATAGGACTGGAAGAGATTCAAAACCAATCCTCTACTACTTCTCTCCCTGTCCTAATGCAGGATCCACTTCTTTGCTGGAATTCATCCAGGAAAGATTAAACAAAATGACTCCTCACTTTAAAAGACAATCTGCTACAGTTCTTCACTTATTTTACCATTACAATGATTACAATAGATTGCAAAAAACCCACAAGATGGAATTTAATAGGAACAAATACAGGATGTTACATTTTATACAGCTAATCTATGATCTAGGATAGGTCAGTAACAGGACAGATCAAGAAGCCAACACAGGATGAAGAATAACTGGCTAGGTAGCAGTACATTACGGATTACATTAGATTAAAAAACGATAATTCAAGAATGTAATTCTATTTCAGATAAAGGCAAGTGCCATCGTGGCGTGTAAGGCATACACAAGGTAATCCTTTCACCGCTCAGGACTGTAAGGCCACAGCTGCCACACTTCAAAACCCAGGTCTGTACTTTGGAAGGAGGTGAATCACATGGACAAAGTCTAGAGGAGAGCAGGGAATGATCAAAAACCTAGACGGAATTTAGGAAAAAGGTGGAAAAATCAGTCTTTCAGCCTTAGCAAAGAAAATACTTCAAAATATGCAAACTCTTCTGCAAAGAGAATACTGTTAGTGCTCAAGGGCAATAGAACAGGTAGTAATAACTTGCAACAAAGGAGATTTAGATTAGATATTAAAACTTTACAAAAGCACCGAAACAGACCATCTGTACAACCATCAACAGAGAGGTTTTTTAAGAGGAGGTGATACAAACTTCTATAAGGAATAATGCCTTGGAGAACAAGATAGTTCAGATAATCTATCAAAATTTCATCCAGAGCTGAGATTTTTATCAACGTTCCTTTATTCTTCAAATGTAAATAGTTTCTCAGCTTTCCATAAAAGATACTAACTTAGTGAACTGCTCTTCTTTTAAAGAAGGTTTGAAAAGCTTCAGAATGTCTATGTGTTCAATTTCATTTGAATTTCACAATATATCACTTTACAAAGTTATGATATTTAGAATATTCCCTTATTATTTACTACCTCTGTTCATCTCACTAAGTTAACCTAAAAATGTTTTTCTGCTGGACACAGCTGAGACCACTGATCAGCCGGTCTTGTTTATTTTAGTAAGAGCCAAATTTGGATATCTGATCAGCATAATGCTTTGCTTGCTCAAAACATTGCTTAGCTAATACAATGGACAACAATATTCACAGCTAGCAATGTAACAGCCAGAAATACATTTATCTTTTATATTTTGTACTTTTGTTGACATACATATATGAATTATTGCATTAATTAATCTTCATACAATAAGACATCTGCTGTTTACACATGTTCAGGGTGACATCTGGTTTTAAGATAAAACTTTCAATAGCAAAGTGGGAAGAAGAAACAAATCTTCAAGAAACTCTTGGGGCACGGGATAAAAAAAAAGAATCAATTTAATTATTAATTTAGGTTTCCTTTAGTTATCTTAATATCACCCTGAACTTCTTTGAGAAGGGGCAGGGAAGGTGTAGCAATTTTAAAAAAATAATAATTTAAAAGTTATATGTCAAGACTAAAAGATTATTTAATTAAAATGCAATTTGCAGTTCACAAAATTTTCTAGCCTACAAATTTTTAACTCACCTAATCTTTCCTCTGGGCCATTCTCAAAGTGTTTAAAATACACAAAGATATTCAGCAGTCCTCTCTTTTCAAAGCAAACCATGAAACATAGCCAAAGGAAGAGCCACAGAGGGAACAGCCCATGTTACGAAGTGCTGTGTGTAGGGCCAGCCCTGGGGTGCCCGGATGGAGACTAACCAAGCTGCCTTCAGAAGCAGCACAGCCATTAGCCCAGCAGACTGTGAACTCACCAGCTCACATGCAGCGATAGCTGAGGGATCTCAGCAGTTCCATCAGCCTCTGTCACTGACTACCCTTTCTTCAATCATAAATTCTTTGTATGTACCTTCTACTATCATGTTCCCACTTGATCTGTCTGACCCCACTACTACATTACCACAGCTAGACAACAGTTCACTGAATCTTTTTCAAACTGTTACATATATAATACCATCTTATAGGAGCCCTCACCACAGCATACTATTGCTCTTTAACTGGGCCTGCAATTACACAGTTTAATCACATTTCCTTTGACATGCACCCACACTGATTCTTATTCTTTATTTGCAATGTGATTCCCCCCTCCACTATAAAATGATAGTGGCAATCTACACCAGCATTACAGTTGGACTAGATGATCCTTGTAGGGCCCTTCCAACTGAACTATTCTATTCTATTCTATTCTATTCTATTCTATTCTATTCTATTCTATTCTATTCTATTCTATTCCATACACTATACTTTCTATTCTATTCCATTCCATTCCATTCCATACACTATATCCATTCTTGTTTTGTCATATCAAATATATACCTTTGGATCAGTCTTATTTTTCTCAATTCTGGATATGCTGCTAATAACAATATCTTGAAGTGCCCAGGACAGTGAACTACTGGGATAGCTGTCAAATATCCAAGTTCTCAAAGGCATTTTTCTGAAGCCATCTAAAGAAAAGAGGGGGAGGAAGACTGTTATAAATAAAGCTCACTAAAATTTTTCTGGGGCCATAAGAAAATATAAAAACATCCTAAGTTGTTTGGACAGAAGTGTATATTGACACAATCTTAATTACTGAAGTTGTTACTGAACTCTGGGCAGTGTACTTTAATGCATTAATTGATTTTGTACCTTTTCTGAAAGACAAACATTGAAAAGACAGAGCTAATGCCATTAACCCATTTTATTGAATGCAGGTGAAATTGCCTTGAAAGTGGTATAAGGAGAGCAGAACTATATGGACAATTAATAAAAATCTGTTGTTCTTGCCAAAAGATTAATTATATCAGATACAATTAATTTTTAAACTTGAGAAATATTTTTATTTTCCTCTGTTGCACATTAACCTGTCACTTAACAGAGATTAAATATGCTTTCATTAAGTACTAAAGCATCCAAATTCTGCATCACCAAGAAATCTACAGACAACTAGGAAAAACTTTGGTTATTTTGCCTTTGAGCATTTAAAAGAATATGGTAATACAGGAGTAATTTCAGTATCTTCACTGATAAATGTCATGCTAGTGCATCACTGGGATGAGTAATTGTGATAGTTTCACTGGGCTAGCCCTTGGTCAACAGCCAACACAGCCATCCACCCACTTCCCCCCCACTGCCAGGGGATAGGGGAGAGGATTGGGGGCATTGAAGGTTGAGATAAGAACAGTTTAATAATAGAAATAAAGAGAACTTAAACCCCCCTAATATTAAAGTAGTAGTGATAACGATAACAATAATAAAATATACAAATGAGCGATACCCAGTGCAACTGCTCACTGAGCCCGGCCTGTTCCCAGATAACGATCCCGGAGGAGCAACAATCCTGAACCAAAACCGCAATCCTGGAAGAGCGAGAACCTGAGCGAAAGCCAGAGGGAGCCACCCCTCTTTCCAGTCAGCCCTGGTTAATATACTGACATGATGGGATATGATATGGAATATCCCATTGGCACATCCAAATGCCAGTTTTGGGTTTTGCTATTCACTACACTTCCCCCTCCCAGTCCTAATGCAGCTGTGAACCAGCCAAACACGATGGCCTTGAGCTCCAGCAGCAACTAATAACATTAGTACTTTTGTCAGTGTTCTTCTCATAACAAGTCTTGCACTGAAACCAAAACACAGCTATTCTAACTACTGAGAAGAAAATTAATTCTATCCTAGCAAAACCAGGACAGTAATGAAGTTCCTATTTCATCTTCTGCAGGGTATAACTCACTGATTCCAGTATCTTCTCTGGATAGCAGCTGGTCCTATCCAATTTCTACCTCTAAAGAAAAGACCACAGTCAAGATTCAAAGTCCTACTCTGTCTTTAAAGAGAGCTGCTTTCTAGTGAGAAACAGCAGACCCTGCACATCTCCTATGCTCAATTACACCCTAGTTTCCAAAGATATACAAATAGTTGGATCTTCCCCTCTTTTATTAAGGAAAAGCGAAGGAATGTATTAGGCTACCTATTCATTTCCCTGTCTCCCTTTCTTTCTTCACAAACATGAACTTCATGAAAGCAACCTTTTTTCATTCTGTAAGAAAGATACAGAATCAGAATGGTAGGGAATGATACATCCAAGGGAATCCCTCAATATGCCCCCCAAAAAAGACCGTGCAGTTATCTGCACAACAGCAGTAAAATATTTCTCAATTTTGTACACTGATTTAGGAGTTATATCAGTGTGCATAAAAGAAGCTGCAGTATTTGTTAATGAACATGTCCCAATAGCTGCTATCCTTTGAAATGATGTGTAACCTTGTATTATGTCCTGACTGCCTGCAGTTTTGAATACACAGGTATAAGAAAAGCACATCTACTTCGTAACCACATAAATGGCTGTAGAAGTAAAAAAATTTCAATATGATTAAATTCTTACATTAATTGGATGATTAATAAAGCACATTTTCTTTTCTTTTTTCCTTTGCACTCAAAGTTTCTGTTACAGGAATGATACAACTCAGAGTTGCCTATTATTAATAGGTACAATATTATTAATAGGTACAATATACAATATTATCATAAGAACTTGTCTTTAGAAAGTTGAGGTGGCTATTAAACAACTCATCCTTAAAAAGAAAGAATAAGAATCATGAAAAGAAAGAAAGCTCCATCAAAATTTCATGGTTTTAACAGCCATGTTTATAATTCTTTTTCCAACAAAACTCTGAACAGCTCAGTGCATTATGCACTAAAGCAAGCATGAGTGAACCACAGGCACACATCCTCAGAGAATTCCTTTTAAGAAGTATAATGGCTGTTATTTTTACCCTTTTAATCCCTAGCTTCTCCTTATGCTAGCTAATCATCTCAATATATGCATTAAAGAGAGCTATGCAGGTAGGTCTAGAAATCAATTGCCATCCAAAGCCCTAGTGCTGACTTCTGTAGTAGCATCTTTGACCATACATGGGTTAATATGTTGTAAATCATCAGTTTTCCCCTTTGTTTCAACATGAGACAAATGCTCTATTCCCATATTCCACAGCATAGTCATTAGCTTCATCCATTTATATCATCATTTTTAATTTGACAATATAACCAAGTTTTTAACCAAGTCAGTTGTACATCAAGCCTATAATCAATCCTAATTTTAAGGTGTATATTCCCAGAAGACTCTTCCCCCTCTATTAAGGAAAAAGTGACTTCTCCAAAATAGGTGCAAAAAAATACTAAACGTGCATGCATATCCACGCAGTCACACGCCCACACACAAAAGAAAGGAATATTGTACAAGCTACTCAGTGCAATACAAAAATGTAACTTATGATTGTTAATACTACATTTGGAAGAGAACATATTTCAATCCTGAACTGCAGTCTGATTCCTTTGGCTGCTATTGATAATCGTGCATGTTAAGTATTCTCTGTTAGAAGCAGATGTCCATAATGTGCTATTTCTGGATATTCCACCAACACCCACCTGTGGTAGAACCCATCAGTAGACTGAGAGAGAGGGAAGACCATCTCCAAGGTAATATACTGCAACTTGTCACATCAGTATTTTTACCATTTGTAAAAGAAGATTTGTTTCTGACAAAATATGTGCTATAGAAAGAATTTCTTCAACATGCAGGAGGCTGTAGAAAGGTGGAGGCAGTTTCTGCCCTTGGCCAAACTGAACCAAACTGAACCCCTACCAGTTACAGTACCGCCTTATGAGCTGCAGACACCAGCACCAGTGTCCCTTTTGGTTCAGCAAATACAAATTCTTTTTTGAAATTCAACAGCACGGTAGGTGATGGGTTTTGGTGTGTGTTAATGCCACTTATCAATTTTATACACAACTGCACAGCAAGACACTCTCCAGGGATATGTAAGTAGCACCTCTGCTCTGGGGTCAAGGTAGCCTTGACAGATTCACCTACGATGCAGAGAGGGAGCCCAGGCATCCCATATGCAGACACTTAGCAGGTCACCTCTCTGAGCAAAACACATCTCAACTACTACAGAAAATTAGGTCAGCTCTTCCCAGCAATCTTGAATCTGCATAAATAGTATTTTTAAAAAAATAATTAAATTAATATGAAAACATTACTGTTTTAAATGAAAATACACTGCAAGTTTCACAATGCTGCAATAACTTAGAAGAATAAACCTTATTCTATTTCAATGTCTCTGAATCTCCCAGGCCTTCTGAAACGGATGTCTTGAATCCAACTTTTCCAGAAAAATCATTCCCATAAAACATCGCACCTAAATCCTTTAAAGTGGATAATTACAGTCAGTCTGTTTGAAATTTCCCCTAAGAGTAGTTCTTTTTTTCTTTCCTGTCCTGAGCAGCGTTAACATTAATAATAATCAGTGACAAGCAGTGAGAAGTTTTAAAATGTCCATATATTATACATAATTGTTTTAGTATTGCCACGCACTATTATATAGTTGCCTGCAGATGGCTGCATTTCAATGGGAAAAAAACATATTGTGTAAAGAAAAAAAAATAGTCTGTCCTTAGATGTGTATTTCTGATTTCTAAATAACAATATTAATAATATTAATATTAATTAAGGATGGCTATGTCCTTCTCAGGAAAGACAGG